>NW_020691367.1:848-14622 GCF_002925995.2 Terrapene triunguis
CTCCAGGGAAGAAGGAAGGGCAGCTGCACCCACTTTCCAGAAGGCTGTGGGCAGATATCAGCTCCCTGAACCGAAGGGCACTTACAGATCTATGCTCCCTTTTCTTTTGCTGCCTCTTGTTGGGAACCTTTGGATGCAGCAGCCCAAAGGCCTGAGGCCTGTCTTTGCAGTAGAGGGTCAGGACTCTTTCCCAGAAGAAGGCTTTTCTTCCAAATTGTGCTGTGTGCTGTGAGGATGGATGAGGCACTAGGCTCCAGCATGGAGTGAAGCAGGGAGGAGAAGACTCTGCTTGGGCAAGGGGCTCTGGCCATTAATGGAGTGGGGGCCCCAGGGGATTCTGGCTCTTTGCTTATAAGGAAATAAGGACCGTGGCACTTACCAGTGTCACACTCTCATCCTGGTCTTCAAGATGCAGCAGCAGCGGGAGCAAGCAGTTGATCATTTCCTGCTGCACGATGCGTTTGTCCGGGTCCTTCACCCTGCTCACCACGTTGCCAAGCAGTAAAATGGCAGCGGAGCGCACACTGCCCCTCTCCTGGCAATGACACACAGGGAGTGGGGAAGCCCGGTCAAAGCCAGGCAGTATCAGAGCATAATGCGACAGAGTCATAATCCGCCCGCTGCTCCGGTTCCCCCTGTGTTAACTGACTTGGCTCATGGGAGCAGTGAGGCCACCAGGCCAGCGCCATAGACATCTTGTGCAGAACAGGGCCTGAGACACTGTGCAGGGCAGTGCAGCCCCATGGTGTCCCAGACACAATTTCTGTCTGGAGAGCACCGAACCCTAGAAGGTTAGGGGAGAAGGAGGGAAGGCTGCTGGAGACTGGTCTGGGGAAGGGGAGAAGCAGCTGCTGGAGCCTTGCAGGGACGTGCTGCTACAAAACACAGCAGTTCTTTGCTCTTTGGCGCCCCTGAGAGCCGGGCCATTCCCGACCCACCTCTTTCCTGCTGGGAATCTCCACCTCTTTGGGGGCTGGTGTTCTCCAGACAGCTGGTCATCTGCCCAGTGCCAGGCCCCCTCTCCCCCAGGCCAGGCTGCAGCAGGGGCTGGGAGCAGGGCGCTGAGGCTGAGGTTTGCCGAAAAGAGCTCTGACAGGGAGGTGGCTGAGCAGGAGATTCCCCACCCATGGTGGGGGCACTCCTTGGAGGCTCCATGGCAGGGCTGAGGGGCGGGAGGCAAGGGGATGGGGAGAGAGAGACAAGGGCATCAGAGGCAGGCGGAGGGGGGGAATGGGCTTATCCTGCGGTTCCAAGCCTTACGTCATCAATGAAGGGGCGAAGGCTGACTGCAATGTCCTGGGAGATGGAGCCAAGCCCCTCCCCGTCGAGGAGGTAGATGATGTCTCCAGCTTTATGCATGGCCTCCATGACACACCCTCCATCCCTGTCACCGAACGTGTCCATGATCGCTGGCAGCTGGACCTGTAACAATTGCACCTGCAGGAATGAAGAAGGCAGCTCATTACTATCCTGGGTGACAGCCTGGAGCACATGCTGGACGATCCCACTCCCACCTATGAGAAACCACGGCTGGCAAAGCCCCCCAAAGGGGCAGAAAGTCATTCTCCTCTCACTCTGTGCCAGCTGCTCAGTGTAACCTTTGTCTTTGCTCACCCCGCCTCCCCCATTTCATCATATCTGCAATCAAGGGTCAGCTCACGGGAGCAGGGACCACGTCATGCCTTGATTCGCTCAGTAAAAGCACCTCCAACATTTGTGCCCTGCGTTAAACAACAAGGCTTGTGTGGGGATCTCGCTCTCATTTCTGAGCTATTCGATAGACATCGGCTTCCTCAGTCCCCCGGGCAATCCACGCCTCTCACCTTTGCTGGCTGGAGCACAACGCTGCCAAGGCCTCGCAGACTGAGCCTACGTATGATGGGATTTTTGTCTTGGGTCCATTCCATGAGCTGCGCCTCGAGCTCTGATCTTGTCAGTATCGTCTCAATGGAAGGACTCTGGAGAAACTGGAAAGAGCCAAATCAACATCCGGTTGAGGAGCAGAGGTCTTCCTGTGGGGTCTGTTCCCTGGACAGTCATCTTTACCAGATGGCCACTTACTCCCATACAAAATGTCTGGTGTGTAGGGAGCCAGTTGCTGCTCTTTCAGTTGGTTCATTCCCAGAAGTTAGACTAATGTACAAGTCAGAAATAAACCCCCAGGGAAAGGGGAATCTCCAGGCCCCATTGAGTGCCATGGAACAACCCCTGGGGCAGAAGAAAAGCAGAGCCCCAAGAAAAGGTGAGGAGAGAAGCATGGCCTTGGGGCAGTGTGGTAGTCCCTTGTGGTTATCAAGGGGGAGAGAGAGTTCCTCTCTAGTTGCTGGGCTGAGATGGCAGCTGGAACAGAGGAATATTTCACACGGAAATCCCAGTCCCAAGAGAGACCCAATGAAGAGGAAACTTTGGGCTCCTACCTTGCAATCAGGCCCACACCCTGCGAGTAGTAATATCGGGAAGATATCATGTCCCAACCCTCCTGTAACTGGATGCCGGCAAATTCCTTCCAGTATCCGGGCATAGAGAAAAGAGTCTTCACAGCCTCCACTGACGTGCTAAAGACAAAAAAATCCCAGTGTCAGGCAACGAGATCAGCCCCAAGCATAGCAAATCTGCACAAGCCCTGGGACACACAGCATGGTCAGCAGTAGCTAGCGTCCCCGAGGATAGATCCAGTGTGATATCATGGCGCTTCCCTGCCCAATGGGCCCTGTCTACACTGCAGATTCATTGAGTTTGTAACCAGTTAGTGACACTGTAGCTTCTTAAGCTGGTTGGTGTCATCACTCAATACGGTTGAATACTTGATTCTTTACTGTGGCAGGTAACAGGACTCAACCAGGCATGTGGGGCCAGATCCTTAGCTGGTGTAAGTGAGCAAAGCTGTGTCAGTTTACACCACCTGAGGTGGCCTCTGGCGCTCTGTTTTTCCCTGTAGATGGAGGCCCCTAACTGTGCCCACAGAACCAGTTGAACTGGTCCCTCTTCCTCCTGTCTGCCTGTGACGCTGACATCCTGCGGTGCCTGGCCCCATGTGCTGCTGGTGTGGCTCTGTCTGCGTTCCGGGACAGAGACCCACAGATTTGCTCAGCAGGCCCTCATAAAAGCACTGACGCTTTGGCAGGTGGCACATGGGGATGGATGAACAAACATGACTGCTGCCTGACTGTGTAGTGAAAGCAGCTGGGCTGTGGACGGAGTCAGATGAGCGAGTGTGACTCACAAGAACACACGGCTCTCAACCCTTTCCCCTCAAGAGAGACCTGCACCGAACTGAGCCTGGGCGAACTACAGCACCCGAACAAATGATGGCCATGAACAGACCACATGTGTTTAGCAGAACAAATCTGTTCTTCCTTTTCCTTTCAGTCATTACCTTAGGGGGCTGAGGCGGCTGGATCCCTCCTCGGGGCTGGATGTCTCGCTGGCCCTGTAGGTCCCTGGCAAGCGCAGATCCATCACGTACTGCACTTGCCTGACGCAGAGGATGAGCATCTGGGGATACATTTCCAGGATGGCTTCTCGGTATCCCCATAGGAAAAGGACCTCGTAAATGGTCCTCATTGCCTGGAGGGGGGAAAGAATTTCAGTCAACTATCCCAATCTGCCACCTGCCCCCATTGCCATTCGCTATTGTCCTTTTGTCATGTCTCATTTCCTCCCCAGGGTATTAGAAAAGAGGAGGGGAGGAGACATTTGGAGGCTCCTGAACCTTCACCCATTCCTGGAACGGAAGCAGGATGGAGCCCTATGGAAAGATCAGAAGAGTCTGGATGACGTTAGTCCCCATTATTTCTCTTACTGGTGCTGACCCTGTGCTTTGGCTTTCCAGCCGTGACTGGACGGGCTGAAACCATCCTGAGGAGATCCGTTCTCATAGGCCCAGTGTTTCTGGCCCAGTCAAAAGTACTGGACATCTCATGATCCCATGCTGGGAAGCTCTCTAGTCACGGTTTACAGAGCCAGAAACCTGGATACTTCCAAGAGACACCGGAACTGCACCTGCACACTAAAGGGCCACCTAGAGCAGAAGACAACTGAGCCAGGGTATCAGCAGATAAACCACTTAAGATCTGTAACTTTTACCTGAGGGAAACTTTATTTACACCTCTTGGGTTTGCTAGGACGTGTCCAGGACACACTAAGGCCTGGTCTGCACTACAGAGTTAGGTCAACGCAAGGCCGCTCACCCAGCATCACCCTAACTATGGAATTTCCTTCCCGTTGGCAGAACTGCCCCTCGGTGCCAAATTAATAACTCCACCTCCACGAGTGGCAGAGAGTCCAGGTCGATGCAGTTAGGTCGATGCAGTGTCAGTGTAGACACCACGTCGCTTACGTCAACTGGCTTTCAGGAGCCTTCCCACAATGCCCCACCCGGACCGTACGATCGAGACGAGCGCTTCTGGTGAGGACGTGCACTGCCGACACAAGCAGCAAAGTGCAGACACACACAAGGGATGGAATTGCTGTGGCGGCTGTATGCCGAGGTAAGTTAGGTCGGCTTCATTGTTTAGTGGAGCCGTGGCCTGAAGCTAAGAAGGGGTGAAGCTCCCGCACACACACAGATGCACCATCCTCCCTGCGGTGGCGGGTTGGCAAAGTGACATCTCAAATCTCACTTACAGCCAGAGACACATTGCCGCTCTTCTCCTCCCGGCGTCTCTGCTGGAGCTTGTCTAGCAGCTGCTGCAGCACCTCCCTGGTGAGCTGTGGTTCTTCACCCAAGGCCTTCCACAGCTCAATGGCACATCTGCAAATTCAGAAACAGAAGTCAGACCTTCCCTGCTTGGCCACCTCTTGCCCTCCCCAGGGAGAGGCTTGGAGCGTAGGCAGGAAAGGTGTCTCTCAGAGGACACACCGATTGGCGCAGAGAGGCTGAGGCAGGGCAAGTCTCTTCAGAGAATGTTCTATTTATTCCTTTCCCCTAATGGGCTATTGCTCCTGAAGCTAGCACCGCTGTTTCCAAGACAGTGACCATGTACTGACCACAGAGTGACCACCAAACTGTGACCCCCAGACTGTGCAAAATTCTGCTCTGTTCAGTCCCGAGGAACTTGCCTGACTTCACTGGAGTTACTCTGGCTATTTGGGGGTGTAACTGAGACCCAGCGTTTGGCCAAGTGTCTCTTAGCAGCTCAATGCTACTGCAGTGTGGTGGGCGGGGTCAGACACTGAATCAGAACATGCCCTGATAGGAGAGGATTCAGGAGCTTGGAAGGGGAGATTGTACTGCCCCGTGGGACAGAGATGGAAGGAAATGAGTACTGAAATCCCCCTCCTCTCTTCTCTCCATTCTTGCTGATCTAAGCACTGCTGGTCCTCACAGGCATCTGCAGAGGAAGACTGCAGATGGATCCAAAAGACTCCAGTCATTGGACTTCCAAGTTTGGTGAGGAAGGTCGGACATGGTGGTCAAGCCCTGGGGACATTGAGAATTAGGTTGGACAAATCAAGAGTAAATGGCCTGGATTGAAGGTCTTCAGGAAGCTTGGCTGAAATTCTGTGCCAACGCTGCCGAGTTTCTATAGCTTCTGAGCACAGACCCTGGAAAGCACTGTGGCTGTTTCAAGGAATTCAAACCTGAAAGGTTTACAAATCAAACACTCAAATCAATATGAAAAGCAGCACTGTATTCCTCCGGTAACTGAATTGGGTAAGAAAGTCAATTTCTTTCATGCTGCTCTTCAATTTGCTCTCCCATGTGACACAGATTTGTCTGTGGTCAGTGCAGAACTGCATTGCAGAGGATGCCGAGGAAAGCCGGAGTTTTGACCTCTGGCTAGGGTCCAGTTGGGTTTCACGGCCCCTGGGCACATGGGGATTGTGTTATAAACACCTCAGCTGGATGTCTCTGCAAAGTGATCGGCAATAACCAGCAGGACTCAGAGTTCACAACATATTGAGATGAAAAGAGGCACTCACCCCTCTCAGAACCTTTATTCCCGGCTGTCTGCAGACTCAGGCAGGCTGCACTGCATTTACGCTCAGGTCATGTGTGGATGATTTTTTTTTTTTTTTTTGCAACAATAAAGGCTGGAAATTTCTGTCTTAAGAGATTTTTCACTAGGAGGGTGGTGAAGCACTGGAATGAGCTACCTAGGGAGGTGGTGGAATCTCCTTCCTTAGAGGTTTTTAAGGTCAGGCTTGACAAAGCCCTGGCTGGGATGATTTAGTTGGGAATTGGTCCTGATTTGAGCAGGGGGTTGGACTAGATGACCTCCTGAGGTCCCTTCCAACCCTGATATTCTATGATTCTATGATTTATCTCTGCTGCACAGCTCCAGAAGGGTGAGTGCATTTTTTCAGCACTTCCTCAGCCACGGAATAACAAGGGATCCGACTACAGGTAACAATCCTGCACTGGTCCCCAGGGGACAGACAGATGGGCCTTTTCCATCTCTGCCTTCTCTCACGCAATAGGGAGCAGCCAGCCCTCATGACCCAGGGATGTGGAGTGAGCCCCAAAGTCATTTATTGGCCCTGTACTGGAGTTGAGAGGAAGTGGGGTGACCCATAGAAATCAGCACAATGCTGGAATTCTCCAGAAAACTGGCACGTCTCCATCCCAGGGAGTGCAGGAGGAGGGGTTGGCTCCTCAGTGGCTGGGCCTGGGCATCTCCTCTTAGTGAGCATGGACAGCTCTCTGCACCACAGGAGATTCCCTCCAACTGTGTGAGCCCGACAGACCCTTCCCGGACGGTGGCCTTTCAGTAGGAGCAGGAAGAGAAATAATGGACTGAGGTGATAACAGAGCAGCTCCCTACCTGTCCGATGACAGCGTGTGTGCCACACAGCTCAGAACCACGTCCTGGGGGTGGGAGTGAGCCAGCAAGGCCATGGCCCTCAACGCTGCTTTTCTGGCTCTGGGATCACAGACGTTGTCTAGCCAGATTAAGATACCTCCCACGATGTCTCCAATCTGGAAGAAAGCCAGAAAGTAGAGGGATGGATTTATCAATGAGTGACCTCCTCCCAGGTAACCCCTCCTGGCAGCCCTGCCAGCCGCCTCTCACCTCGGTTTCCCATCTCTGCTCCTCCGTAATCTCAAGAAAGAGGCTTTGACAAGTCCAGGAACTCCAGGCTTCCTGTGGTCTGGTTTAGCACCTTAAAGCTCAGAAACACACACAAAAGCCTTCCCCAAATCCTTACCGTGGGCACAGCTCAAACTCCTCTGATGTCCCAGGGCCTTCCCTGCCTTAGCAAACTGCTCCCAGCCCCGCTCTCAAGGGCTTCCCTGCAGGAGCCTTTCCTCCATCTCTGCAACTTCCTGTTGCTCTTTCTAGCACAATCAGTTCCTCCAGACCAGTGGTTGTCAACCTAGTTTCCATTGTGGGCCACATCCGTGTTATGTGGGCCACATCCAAGACTACCTGTTTGCCCCTGAGGATGTCCCAGGTAGACAAGCACTGCTCCAGACCCAGCTGGTTCTACGGATGTACCCCAGAGCCCATCCCAGAGATGGCAGGCAGGGCTACTTGGATGGGGCTAGCCAGCTCCAGGCCCCAGCCCTACGGAGAACCTCTACACTGCGGTGTTTTAAAACCTGCCGTAACAAATCTTAAAGCCGGGTCTCTAACCTCGGGCTCAGGCTGTGGCACTGAGAACCGCAGTGCAGACATGGTGACTTGGGCTGGAGCCCAGGCTCTGAAGCCCCCTCCTCCCCTGGCTTCAGAGCTCAAGTTCCAGCCCAAGCCCAGAAGAGGCTGCATTGCTGTTTGGCCCCACAGTGCCAGCCCTGGGAGCCCAAGTCCATAGGGCCAGGCTTTACGGCTCCTGCTGCAGAGTTTGCAGCACAGGATAGACAGACCCGAAAGGGACAAGCCACCCCCTAGGGCTCTTCCATGAGGAATTGGTCATTGCTCTTTCCTCTCCTGAACAAGGAGCAGGAGCTACAACCCGGGTGGCTGGATTCTGTTGACCTGTTCTTTCTGCTAGCAGGAGTTAGAGCCCTTCACAAATCAATCTGCTGATTGAGGGGCCATTTGTTAACTTCCCGGTGGGACCTGTTGGAAACAGGTAACTCGACCAGAGACAGGGATGACCTGCAGGGAACCCGAGGAACAGGCAGGTTTGGGGAGGAAGCTCAGGCTGAGGATTCGGTTCGTTTATGAGTCTCCGAGTTTCCAGGAAAGCCAAAGCCCAGGAAGGCAATAAGTCTGCCCTGACGCGCCATGGGCAGGCGGTATTTGGAGAAGGGCGGGAATGTCACCTATTTCCAGGCCGAGCGATTAAAGGCAACGTTTAAAGAACTGTAGGGAACGTGAACCCTGATTCCTTTCTCGATAACCCACCTGCGCAGGCTGGGGCAAGTCAAGGAGCTCTCTGGGCTTCAGTTTCCCCAGGTGTGCAATGGGTTGAATTCCTACCTCCCAGGAGGGCGGTGGAGCTTCATTAATCAGGGGGAGTAAATGATGCCGAGAGCCTCCTACCCAGGGCATGTAGAAATGAAGTCTGCCAGAGACCTCCCTAGGCCAATCTAATTCACTGGGGAGGCACTCAGATCTGTGGGGAGGGGCAACAGGATCAGAGCTTGGGAGAGACAGAGAGAAAAGAGCAAAGCCAAATTCCTCCTGATACTTCAGCTGGACAAACAAGGCCCTGCAGCATGTCTGAGGAAACCATGTCTGCTCCTGGATCCTAATGTGGAGGCCCATCGGCAGACTAGGTAAGTGCTGCGCTGCCAGGGCTGGGGCTCTCGGCACCTTCAGTGTGGCTGGGCTGTCCTCAGGGACGTGTCAGAGCTCCAGCGGGCAGAGAGCACGTTACAAACCTGACGCCGCGGATCCCCGCGGCCAAGCGATGAATGGAAAGGGGCTGAGCCAACCTTCAAAGCACCATGCCAGCGAGTCCCAGGAACGGTTTCCTAGGAGAGGAAATTCTCCCCTCCCCCTCTCTGCGCAGCATCCCCCTGCCCCACGGCGGGAGTCTCTTACTCTCTCCATCTTGTCTCCGTGTAGAGATACGATGGCCCTCAGCTCTTCCTCTGCGGCTTTAAATCGCTCCAGGGTGGGTGTTGTCAGACCCTTCACGGCTCTCATCAGCAGGGCTTGGAGCTGGGCTGAGGAAAGCTGCTCCCCGGGGGTCTGCAATGAACAGGGACAAAGCCTGTTGGGACTGAGTATTTCCATTGGGCAGCTGCCCTGGAATAGTCTGTCCCCGCGGGAGGCTGGCAGGGCCTAGTGAGCGTGGAGACTCCGGTTGAGCCCTTTCCTTTAAAAGCCTCAACAGGTGCCGAGGTTTCCTCAGTCTTTCATCCGCTTCCCTCGTCCCCTCTGCCTGAGAAGAGATGGGAGCCTCTCAGCCAGTGCTGGGACCCCAAGGGCCACCCCATTTCCTCCCTCTCTAGCCCCTCCTCCCAGGAAGCCCAGCTTCTGCTGAGAAAGCCTCAATGGCCTGCAAAGCCCATTCAAGTTGCTTGTTGAGTGCAGCCGAGGGGTCACTGAAGAACCTGCCCCACGTCCCATCCCACCCCGAGCGCCTGAGCAGATTGGCTCAGCAACTCTAGCAGCCCACGGTGTCTGCGCGGAAAGGACTGAGAACAGGCCCCAACGGAACTGCCTCTTCCTTCCCCACCCCGCAGCGTGTGGCGCTGCCACAAAACGGGCAGGAATCGCCGACAGGACAGAAAGTAGCTTCGACTGAAGGAGCGAGTCTGCCTGGCTGAGGAGAATCCCAAACCGTGGGCCTCTGGGGCCAGACCCCCGTGGGTCAGAACTCACTGGGCACAATGTTAGTCCAGGGGGCCTGGTTCCAGGGTCACCTAAACCCAGGGCCTGGGGTGCTGGATGCCTTTGCCCTGGTGTCTCAGGCACCTCCTGAGTATTACTGCAGCGGGCCTGCGTGGCTGGATCAGCACCGTCTGTCCTGGATGGCAGCAGCTGAGGACGCAGCAGAGCACACCAGAGTGACACACTCGCATAGATGCTCCAGCCCCCCGGCGTGTCAGAAGGTCCCAGAATTGCAGACTTTGTATGTGCTGCAGGTGTCTAGATGCCTGGCAGATGTTGGCTGGCGGGATCCAACCTGGGACCTCGTGAGCTTAGCGCCGGAGCCTCTCCCGCATGAGCTAAAACCCAAGCGGCTGTTAGCTAAGGCTCCAGAGCAGACTTTTTTATGTCTGTCTCTAAGTGGTCCTGGTGCCACTAGATGGGCCAGAACACCACACCCAGCAGGTGTGTGGGTTCCCCCTCAAGTGCAGGGATGGGCCTTGTATGATTTTCAGCAGTGCCTGTGTCCCATGGAGAGTGCATCAGAGTCAGGCACCTGAGTCAGGCACTTCTGCAAATCCCACTAAGCACCTGTGTGCTTCTTTAGGTGCCTAAACCCCTTTGTCAATCTGGGCCTCGTTCAAGCAACCCAGACAAACTCGTAAAAACTGGCAGGAGTTGATCACACTTGAAGAGTGTTTCTTTTCAGCTCCCTGAGCAAGGGGCAGGTAGTTCTCCTGTCAGAGATACCAGCTCCGGGAGATATTAATACACACAGCAGGGGATGCTTTCCATTAGCACAGTCACAAAGCATCATTACCATCGTCATATGGGAGCTGCTTGCTAATGAGGGGATGGGAGTGCGCTCTTCTTCCTGCTCTTCTGGGCTCCCTTTTTCCCACTTCCCCTTCGACTGAGACGGCTCCTCCTTCGTCCCTGGACCAGAAAGAAACATTCGTAACATTTCGCTTTTCCATATGTTATCCCTGGTTTACAGAGGATGGAAGTCGGGCCCAGAGCCCTGAAGCGAATTGCCCAGGGTCAGACTAAAGGTTGTGGGCAGAGCTAAGCAGAGAACTCCGATCTCATGGCTCTTCGCTGGAGGCTTTTACCACACGAGGCTTCCTCTGACCTAGGGGCCAGTTTCTTTTCCATGATGTATTCTACTCTTCCCCTCCCCTTGCACATCTTTCCTGTCAGTGATGGGCAACAGGCCTCATTGGCACTTAACCCCCCAAAAAGTAATGGCTCAGCTCTGGTACGGTTCCCAGCTGTGACCTGCTGAGACATTCTGGAGCATTTTACTGATGAAATGGACCCGATCCAGGAGACAAGAAATGATTTCCTACAACGTCCAGCCTCTCTGTTCTCCTTACAGCCTGGAGCAATGTTAGTACTCCCCACCCGCCAGTGCCAGACCCCCAGAGGGCGGTGACCTGACACTGTCAGCTCTCCCCACCTCAGCGACGGACCTCAGCCACCCTCTCCAAGAGGATCCGGCACTAAATGGATTCCAGAGTCTGAGGTTCCCATCACTGTCCCGTGAGAAGCCCTGATGTGTAAGGCTTGTAGAGTGACTGGTGTGAGTGTTCCTCACATGCTCCTCGCTAACCATGTGGATTGAATCCTCACCTGTAAGATCCAGTTCGACTTTTTCTGTGTTCTCCTGCAGCTTCACCTCCTCTGACTCCACCTGGGTCTCAGCTGCTTTCTTCTTCAGGGACAAGTGCGTCCACCTTCGTGGTGAGGAAACTGTTCTCTCCTCATCGCTCTCTGCCATCGAAGTGTCAGATTGGCTACAGACACAGAGTCTTTTCATGCCTGATAGGATGGTCCATGAGCATTTGCTTCTCTGGGGCTTCTCTGGCAAGGCCTGTTCTTGCTGGCTGAGGACAGAGCATGCCTCGATTGCTGCAGGTTGGACGAACACTTTGTGCACGTGGATCTCTTTGTGCTCCCTAGAAGCGAGTCTTTGGAAAAAGGAACGAAGCCTGGAGTAGAAAGAAGGAGGAAATGGGCTTTTCTGTCATTCTCTAAAGGAAGGGAATTAGTTTGCCCAGGATTCACAGATCCAAGAGACTGGTCTTTTGAACCCATCTGCTCCTCTAATAGCCAGGACTTGATCATACAACTGAGAACATAAGCAACACAAGACCGCAGTGAACCGAAGTGAGGTTCTTACCCACGAAAGCTTATGCTCCCAATACTTCTGTTAGTCTTAAAGGTGCCACAGGACCCTCTGTTGCTTTTTACAGATTCAGACTAACACGGCTACCCCTCTGATACTGAACAAAAGATTGTCATCGAGAAGGATTAAGGGTCTGGAAGGATGGATTAGCAGCTGCAAATATGTTGACTTATTCTCAACTATTTGAAAATCTGGACTTTATTAGCATGGGGAAAATAATCAGTAAACTTTAAATGAAGAATTTCCCACACTATTTATAACATCCAGTCAGAAGTTGGGCCACCAACACAATAACAAAGAAATCACACCGAGACCCATGATAAATGTACGCTACAGTTTATTTAAACCCCTTTCCTGGAAAGGAATTGCAGGGGGGAATTTACACATCTATTGTATATAGCCCAATGGGGGCATAGCAGAATTTGTAGAGAGTTTTGAAGTCTATCTCCATGAGATTATTTCTGAGAGAACTGCCAAGATGACAGCCAGGGGATGGGAGTGGAGCTGTATCACTTTCAATAGCTTAAGATTTATTTCTTCTGCATTATTTGAGCTCATTTATGTGTGTTTCAATCATGTAAACTCTGAGATAGATATTGTCTCAATACACGTACATTAGACAATCATTACATGAGACAAAAGGTTTAGCTTCACAACTTGAAGGCAAGGAGTGCATTGGGGCAACTCCAAGGGAAATACTATTTATGGAGATATCAATCTAAATTCTACACGAGTTTTGTTATCTTCCCTTTAGGTTATACCCATGGAAATTCACCCATACTCGTCTGCTGAAAGATCAAATCATGGAAATCTGCCTCCAGAGAACGTGGAAGGCTGACGCAGAAGGGGAACTGAAAGATGCCCACATTCAAATCAAAACGGAACGTTGAGAACTGACTGTTGCAACGCTGGCCCCCACCAGTCCCTAGGACAGGGGTGGCCAACCTGAGCCTGAGAAGGAGCCAGCATTTACCAATGAACATTGCCAAAGAGCCACAGGAATATGTCAGCAGCCCCCCATCCGCTACCCCGCTCCAGCCCCCAGCACCTCCCGCCCACCAGCAGCCCCGCCAATCACCGCCTCCCCCTCCCTCCCCACTCCTCCCACCCGCCGCAATCAGCTGTTTTGCAGTGCGCTGGAGGCTCTGGTGGGGAGGGGGAAGGAGCGAGGGCATGGCAGGCTCGGGGGAAGGGGCAGGGGCCTTGGGGGAAGGGCTGGGGTGGTGGCAGGACCTGGGGCAGAGCAGGGGGTTGAGCAGTGAGCACCCCACAGCATATTGGAAAGTTAGCATCTGTAGCTCCAGCCTCGCAGTCAGTGCCTATGAAAGGAGCCGCATAGTAACCTCTGAAGAGCCAAATGCGGCTCCGGAGCCACAGGTTGGCCACCCCTGCCCTAGGAGAAGGAGGCACCAAGCTGTCATGTGCCATCTAAGGAGCAGGAAAAGAATCTGGGAATTACCTTCTGTAAAAACTCATCTTTCAAAAACCTGTGGAAATAGCTGATTCAAGAAGTTGTTGACAGATGGATAGTACGCGTCTATCAGCAGCTCCTAGGGTCACCAGCCGTTGTCAACCAAGTCAGTTGGCAGACTGAAGGCAGGGCAAGAATGCTGAAGCAGAACATTCTTTGCTGTTGGGATACGTGACATCACAATAAACTTATACATAAACGCACCTGGACACCCACCCAGAGAGAGACACACAGAAAAGTTAGTAACTTTAACAACACTGAGAGACTCACCCAAAATCTCTAGGAATTTTGATTTTGGGGAAGGGGATTATAGACGCCGATTGCATGGGTGCTCTGGGCCTGGAGCACCCACAAGGAAAAATTAGTGGGTGCTTAGCACCCACTGGCAGCCAAGCTCTGCTCTCC
>NW_020691368.1:0-2401 GCF_002925995.2 Terrapene triunguis
CTGCTAAGGGTCCACTGAGCTGCGGCCTCAGCTCTACCATGTACTGGTCTGTAGTGATGCTGTACCCAAGGCAGGCCCTTTCAAAATTTTCTAAGAAGGCCTCAGTATCATCGCCTGCCTTGTAGGTGGAGAATTTTCTGGGATGGGAAGTGGTACCTGGAGAGGGGTTGCTAGGATTGGCTGGTATATCCGGCCTAGCCCATGCTAATTCCAGTTCATGCTTCCTCTCTCTTTCTCTCTCCTCCATCTCTTTTTCTTTCAGCTCCATAGCTCTCTTGTGGGCCTCCTCTTTGGCTTTCTCTTCTCTTTCAGTAGCTGCTTTCTCGAGTTCTTTTAACTGGAGCAGTCTCTGATGTTTCCTTTCATTTTCTTCTGCTTTAGAACTGGCCAGTTCTAGTTTGTTAGCTACTTCACTGGTACTCATTTTCCTGTTTTCTTGTGCTGGGTCACACCCCCTCTGCAGTTCACTGAAACTGGGATGCACTCAGCTCAGGCTGCTCAGGTAACAGAGACTTTCTAACTAGCTATCCCCGAGAGGTAGAAAGAAAAAAAAAACAATTCAGCTTGTAAATTCCTTTTGCCAGCTGTTTGCTCACTGCTTGAACCCGTCTCTTAACAAAGACCCTTGTTAAAAAATCTTAACACCTCTGCCTTCAGGCAAGGAGAGATCAGATATGCATCTACCTTCAGCTCTGCTTTCCAAGCAGCTAGAAAGGAGAAAAAAAATCTTACTGGCTTTTGGTTTAAAATGATCCCACCGCTCTGCCACCATGTCAAGGCTGCTTCCCCCTCTGAACTTTAGGGTACAGATGTGGGGGCCTGCATGAAAACTTCTAAGCTTAACTACCAGCTTAGATCTGGTCCGCTGCCACCACTCCCAATGTGCTAATTCCCTTCCCTGGGTAGCCTTGAGAGACTCTTCACCAATTTCCTGGTGAATACAGATCCAAACCCCTTGGATCTTAAAACAAGGAGAAATTAACCATCCCCCCCTCCTTTCTCCCACCAACTCCTGGTGGATCAAGATCCAACCCCCTTGGATCTAAAAACAAGGAAAAATCAATCAGGTTCTTAAAAAGAAGGCTTTTAATTAAAGAAAAAGGTAAAAATCATCTCTGTAAAATCAGGATGGGAAATAACTTTACAGGGTAATCAAACTTAAAGAACCCAGAGGACCCCCCTCTAGCCTTAGGTTCAAAGTTACAGCAAACAGAGGTAAACACCCTAGTAAAAGGTACATTTACAAGTTGAGAAAACAAAGATAAAACTAACACGCCTTGCCTGGCTGTTTACTTACAAGTTGAAATATGAGAGACTTGTTCAGAAAGATTTGGAGAGCCTGGATTGATGTCTGGTCCCTCTTAGTCCCAAGAGCGAACAACCACCAAAACAAAGAGCACAAACAAAAGCCTTCCCTCCACCAAGTTTTGAAAGTATCATGTCCCCTTATTGGTCCTTGGGTCAGGTGTCAGCCAGGTTACCTGAGCTTCTTAACCCTTTACAGGTAAAAGGATTTTGGAGTCTCTGGCCAGGAGGGATTTTATAGTATTGTACACAGGAGGGCTGTTACCCTTCCCTTTATAGTTATGACACGCCCCCCAAATCACAGATAGTGTTGGACAGCCGGTTCCACACTGGCTGTGATTTCTTCCTGGAGCTCTAGGAGAAAACAGAGTTAATAAGACACATGCACCTTTAGACATACTACTGATTATATAAAAACTAACAATATGTTCCACATTCCAAGAACAATGTTTAACCAGTTGATTCTGGGAAACTTTCCCGGGAGAGTGCATCAGCCACTTTGTTAGAAGCTCCTGAAATGTGTTGTATTTCAAAATCAAAATCTTGGAGAGCTAAACTCCACCGAAGAAGTTTTTTGTTATTCCCCTTGGCGGTATGAAGCCACTGTAGCGCAGCATGGTCTGTTTGTAGTTGGAAACGCCGTCCCCAAACGTATGGGCGTAGCTTTTCCAGCGTGTACACAATGGCATAGCATTCCTTTTCGCTGATTGACCAGTGGCTTTCCCTCTCAGACAGTTTCTTGCTGAGAAACACGACAGGATGGAATTCTTGATCCGGTCCTTCCTGCATTAAAACTGCTTCCACGCCCCGCTCGGACGCATCTGTGGTTACTAGGAACAGTTTGTCAAAGTCTGGGACCCTTAGCACAGGGTCAGACATGAGTGTCACCTTAAGCTGGTTAAAGGCCTTTTGACACTCATCAGTCCACTGAACTGCATTTGGCTGTTTCTTTCTGGTTAGGTCTGTCAGCGGGGCGGCGATTTGGCTGTAGCGTGGTACAAATTGCCTATAATATCCGGCCAAGCCTAAGAAGGATTGGACCTGTTTCTTTGACTTTGGAACCGGCCACTTTTGGATAGCATCCACTTTGGCCTGT
>NW_020691369.1:0-1952 GCF_002925995.2 Terrapene triunguis
CTGCTATACAAAGGGAGATCCAGGACATGCTACAGATGGGTATAATCCGCCCCTCTACCAGTGCATGGGCATCTCCAGTGGTTCTAGTTCCCAAACCAGATGGGGAAATACGCTTTTGCGTGGACTACCGTAAGCTAAATGCTGTAACTCGTCCTGACAACTATCCAATGCCACGCACAGATGAGCTATTGGAAAAATTGGGACATGCCCAATTCATCTCTACTTTAGACTTAACCAAAGGGTACTGGCAAGTACCACTAGATGAACCCGCTAAGGAAAGGTCAGCCTTCGTCACCCAGGCAGGGGTGTACGAATTCAATGTACTCCCTTTCGGGTTGCGAAATGCACCCGCCACCTTCCAAAGACTTGTAGATGGTCTCCTAGCGGGATTGGGAGAATCTGCAGTTGCCTACCTCGATGATGTGGCCATTTTTTCTGATTCATGGACAGAACACCTGGAGCACCTGGGAAAAGTCTTCGAGCGCATCCGACAGGCAGGACTAACTGTTAAGGCTAAAAAGTGTCAAATAGGCCAAAACAGAGTGACGTACCTGGGGCACCAGGTGGGTCAAGGAACTATAAATCCCCTACAGGCCAAAGTGGATGCTATCCAAAAGTGGCCGGTTCCAAAGTCAAAGAAACAGGTCCAATCCTTCTTAGGCTTGGCCGGATATTATAGGCGATTTGTACCACACTACAGCCAAATCGCCGCCCCGCTGACAGACCTAACCAGAAAGAAACAGCCAAATGCAGTTCAGTGGACTGATAAGTGTCAAAAGGCCTTTAACCAGCTTAAGGCAACACTCATGTCTGACCCTGTGCTAAGGGCCCCAGACTTTGACAAACCGTTCCTAGTAACCACAGATGCTTCCGAGCGAGGCGTGGGAGCAGTTTTAATGCAGGAAGGACCGGATCAAGAATTCCATCCTGTCGTGTTTCTCAGCAAGAAACTGTCTGAGAGGGAAAGCCACTGGTCAATCAGCGAAAAGGAATGCTACGCCATTGTGTACGCGCTGGAAAAGCTACGCCCATATGTTTGGGGACGGCGTTTCCAACTACAAACAGACCATGCTGCGCTACAGTGGCTTCATACCGCCAAGGGAAATAACAAAAAACTTCTTCAATGGAGTTTAGCTCTCCAAGATTTTGATTTTGAAATACAACACATTTCGGGAGCTTCTAACAAAGTGGCTGATGCACTCTCCCGGGAAAGTTTCCCAGAGTTAACTGGTTAACAATTGTTCTTGGAATGAAACATATTGTTAGTTTTTATATAATCAGTAGTATGTCTAAAGGTACATGTGTCTTATTAACTCTGTTTTCTCCTAGAACTCCAGGAAGAAATCACAGCCAGTGTGGAACCGAACGTCCAACACTATCTGTGATTTGGGGGGCGTGTCATAACTATAAAGGGAAGGGTAACAGCTCTCTGTGTACAGAGACTCCAAATCCTTTTACCTGTAAAGGGTTAAGAAGCTCGGGTAACCTGGCTGACACCTGACCCGAAGGACCAATAAGGGGGCAAGATACTTTCAATTAAAAAAAAAGTTAATCACTTGACAACACTTCTTTCCACCATTCACTTAAATGGCACAATGTAAAATGGTAGACTATACACACAGCAACAAGGAGTATAGAACAGCTATGAGAAGGAGTTATTTTTCCCTCATCTGCACTTGAAGATAGAAAATTATAACTTCTCCATTAATTGTCTAATAAGTTAGCACCCTTGCAGTTTAACAGGGGTAAAAAAGTGTGCCCTTGCCACAAGGTTGGGGGAAAAAGTCAAGTAAATATCTTCCTCATGCCCCCTTTGTGGGGGGTAGGGCCGCACGATGGGTCTTAGAATTGCAGTACCTGTGCTCAATAGTGCGAGAGCTGCTGCTAGGAGGTTACCTTACTGGCGCAAGTCACCGAAGACAGGGCAGGCAACAGCAGAGAGTTGGCAGAAC
>NW_020691370.1:0-2290 GCF_002925995.2 Terrapene triunguis
CCGGCCCCTTTCACTTGCCTGACTGCCTGCTGCTTAGTCCAGTGCACTGGGTCACCAGCGCCAGCCTGCAGGAGAGTTCCAGCACCCAGCAAGACCCCAGCTGGGAGAGCACCACGCGCTGTGCCTCCAGCCGCAGCGGAGCGCCCCAGCATCAGCCGGCTCTGAGCGTGCACACTTACTTTCACTTCTAGGTTCCAGCTGCCGGCCCCTGGCCAGCCTGGGTCCCGGTTGCCAGGACGCCGGCTGGCCAGGGGCCGGCAGCCGGAACCCCAGAGCAGCGGCAGGCTGAGCAGGGCTGGCGGCCGGGACTCCAGAGCAGCAGCGGGCTGAGTGGCTCAGCCCACTGCCGGTCTGGAGTTCCATCCACCAGCTCCTGCCGGCCGGGGTTCCAGCCGCTGGCCCCGCTCAGCCCGCTGCCAGCCCGGGGTTCCGTCCATCCAGGCCAGCAGTGGGCTGAGCGGGACCGGTGGCCAGGACTTCGGCCTGCCATTAAAAATCGGCTCACGTGCCACCTTTGGCACACGTGCCATAGGTTGCTGACCCCTGGTCTACAGCCAAGCTCTAAGATACAACCGCATTTGCTCCAATCCCTCTGACAGAGACAAACACCTACAAGATCTCTATCAAGCGTTCTTAAAACTACAATACTGTAGTGGGGTGGTCACCCGCTCCTGGCCTGAAAGGGGTTAAAAGCTAGCCCTGGGGGAAGGCTAGGGCTGGGAGCCTTAGGCTGAGCTGATTGGGGGAAGTGGCTGCAGCTGGGGCCATGCCCCAAACAGGCCCAGCTGGCCCCTATAAGAGGCAGTGAGCCAAAAGCCCAGTCAGTCTCTCTCTGCTTGTAGAGAGAGAAGGGCCTGGCTGCTAGGGAGCTGAGAAGGGTAGTGGAAGTGGAGCAGGGCTGGGGGAAGGCTAGAGGGGATGGGGAGCTCCAGCCTGGAAACGCCCCAGGCTGTAGGCCTAGCTGAGGGCTTAAGACCAGTACCTGGGCTGCAGAGGGGCAGCCCAGCTATAGAGAGAGGCAGCAGGTCCAACCCAACCTTGCCTGTGATGAGTGGTGTATACTGCAGTCTGCCCCAGGGAGTGGGACTAGATGGTGACTGGCAGTAGGCTTAGACTGAGGCGAGGTGGCGTTAGTGGGTGGGGGTTCCCCTGGGTGGGGACACCCAGAACCTGAGAGTGTGGGGGTACTGCCAGGGGGGCAGCAACCCAGAGAAAGGAGCACCGGGGTCCTGGGAGGGACAGGGGGGCCAGCGGTAAGGTGGATCACCAGCCTGCAGGGGGCGCTCCAGGATGCTGGAAGAGCTAATTCCCATGGAAGACCAGCAGGAGGCGCCACAGGGGTGAGTCCCGCATAGCTACAAATACCCACCTGCTGAAGTGAAGAAACAGATTGACAGAGCCAGAAGAATACCCAGAAGTCACCTACTCCAGGACAGGCCCAACAAATAAAGTAACAGAATGTCACTAGCCGTCACCTTCAGCCCCCAACTAAAACCTCTCCAGCGCATCATCAAGGATCTACAACCTATTCTGAAGGACTATCTGTCACTCTCACAGCTCTTGGGAGACAGGCCAGTCCTCGCTTAGAGATAGACCCCCACCCTGAAGCAAATACTCACCAGCAACCACACACCACAAACACTAACCCAGGAACCTATCCTTGCAACAAAGCCCGTTGCCAACTCTGTCCACATATATATTCAGGGGACACCATCATAGGACCTAATCACATCAGCCACACTATCAGAGGCTCGTTCACCTGCACATCTCCCAATGTGATATATGCCATCATGTGCCAGCAATGCCCCTCTGCCATGCACATTGGCCAAAACGGACAGTCTCTACGCAAAAGAATAAAGACACAAATCAGATGTCAAGAATTATAACATTCAAAAACCAGTCGGAGAACACTTCAATCTCCCTGGCCACTTGATTACAGACCTAAAATTGCAATTCTCCAACAAAAAAACTTCAAAAACAAACTCCAATGAGAAACTGCAGAATTGGAATTAATTTGCAAACTGGACACCATTAAATTAGGTTTGAATAAAGCCTGGGAGTGTATGTGTCATTACACTAAGTAAAAACTATTTCCTCATGCTAATTTTTCCCCTACTGTTACTCACACCTTCTTGTCAACTGTTTGAAATGGGCCATCCCGATTATCACTACAAAAGCTTTTTTTCTCCTGCTGATAATAGCTCACCTTAATTGATTAATCTCATTAGAGTTGGTATGGCAACACCCATTTTTTTATGTTCTCTGTGTATATATATCTTCCTACTGTATT
>NW_020691371.1:0-8269 GCF_002925995.2 Terrapene triunguis
ACATTTTATCTCTGAAGCAGACGACTTCTCAAAAATTGTAGACCAGTAATACCTGAGGACATGGACCTTAGTCCTTCTGAGCTTCATGCCCACCTGTCCAATGCGCATAGTGGCCCTGCCTTCTGGACAGGGGGTGGTGAAGATTTCAGTATTTCATGTGTTTGAGACACAAATACTACCGTGGTGGGGGCTGTACAACTGCCTGTGATAGATCCACTTCCTCACCCGGATTGAGCACGTCACAGCCCCTGCCAGAGCTGGCCAGCACACTCCACACTCCCGGGAGCTTTGGGAGGGTCCCAGGTTGGTTTGCAGATGTGAGGGGCTGTTGGCACTAGGGCTACTGCCAGCACCCTGCCTGCAGCTTTCTCAGATTGCTGCTCCCTGAGAGATGTAGCTAAACCAACCAAATCCCAGGTGTAGACAGAGGTAGGTTGATGGAAGAATTCTTCTGTCAACCTAGCTACCGCCTCCCAGGAAGGTGGATTATCTACACTGCCAGGGGAACCCCTCCCACTGCTGCCGCTGTGGCATTGTAGCATTTTAACTGTAGACATAGCCTTAGATAGTAGATTCAACTCCTGATATGCTCATTTTGCTCAGTTACCTGTTGTTTTACGATATTGCTTCCATGGTGCCATATATGAGCATTTCATTGGGTTTATACCAATTGAAAGCCACACAGGCAAGTTGCTTTTCCAGACTGTATAGTCTTTATTGGATGCCAATGACATTGCTATTAAAAACTGCAGACGTCTGTCATACAATAATGCAGGTAACATGTCTGGAAAGCATGAAGGTCTTCCAGCTCAGATTAAAAGATTAACCCCATTAGCTGTATACGCACAGCTCATTCTCGGAACTTAGTTGGAACTTGCAGCTTTGATTCTTGCATAAGCCATAAACTTCTTCAGTTTGGATGAGAAACTATGTGCTTTCATGCAGCATTGCCCAGCCAGTGGCAACTTCTGTGCAACAATCTTACCAAGAGTGAATAAGGAACTTTCCTTATCCTAAAATCCCTGTCAAATATGCGATGGATCTGTCATGCTGAATCTTGTAAAACAACTGGAGTGAACTATGAGGGTATTCAATGTTGTTTGAAAGACCATGGACCATGCTGAGAAAAATGGTGGCATTTGACGGGAAGCACAATTGTTGTACAAGAAATTGTGCCGACTGCAAACTGCACTTATGAGTATATTTCATACAATGTGATACTAGAAAAATTTGACAACATTAGTGTAAAACTTGAAAGCCAGGTCTGTATCTTGTCATTTCTGTTAATTTGCTTTCTTTCTTGAAATAAGTTATCACAAACTTAACGTCTGTTTGACGATTTTGAGGAGGAAGCAAACAAATAAAATAATGTGAAGTGATGATGGTGAGTCCTACTATAAAGAATACAAACTGGAAAGAAAATATTTCCAGATGGCAAAAGTGACACTATGCTTCAAAGAAGAAGGAAATCGAAGTTGAGGGATTTGATGTTATCCTTGACAAGCTAAATTCGGAACTAAAAAGAAGTGACTCTTATGCTGAACTATCCATGAGGTTTGGCTTCCTTATGATTTTTGCTCAAGTGTGAAGCGAAGAAGAGATGAAAACATGCACTCAGGCATTGCTCAGTGCTTGCCCAAATGATCTAGAGCCTGAACTTTTTGTCAGACTGTATCAATTTTCAGCATTTATAAGCTATTGGGGCATGCAGGATAAGAGTGCCACTGGAATTATCAATTTTTTGCATGATAAAGATCTGAGTAATGTCTGCCTGAACAGTTTCAGTGCATTGAGACTGCATTTGCGTGTACTCACTGCCACCTGCGAAGCACAGCAATTGTGCTCTAGACTTGCCTTCATAAAAAAATCATCTTTGGTCAACTGTGGTAGAAATGAAGCTTAATGCTCTTGCTATCATGTCAGTTGAATGGGATTTACTTTGCACACTGTCATTTGAGGATAAAATAAACTGCATTTTTCCAGAAGACTGGAAAAGGACAAATATAGTGACACTCTATGAAAAGGGAAATAAGGACAACCCGGACTAGTCAGCTTAACTTCTGTACCCGAAAAGATAATGGAGCAAATAATAAAGCAATCAATTTGTAAACATCTAGGAGATAATAATGCGGTAAGTAAGAATCAGCATGGATTTGTCAAGAACAAATCGTGTCAAACCAACCTAATAACTTTCTTGGACAGGGTAACAAGCCTTGTGGATGGGGGGAAGCAGTAGACATGGTATATCTTGACTTTACTAAAGCTTTTGATACTGTCTCGCATGACCTTCTCATAAACAAACTAGGGAAATGTAACCTAGATGGAACTACTATAAGGTGGGTGCATAAGTGGTTGGAAAACCATTCCCAGAAAGTAGTTATCAGTGGTTCACAGTCAAGCTGGAAGGGGATAACAAAAGGGGTCCAGCAGGGATCGCTTCTGGGACCAGTTCTGTTCATTATCTTCATCGATGATTTAGATAATGGCATAGAGGGTAAACTTATAAAGTTTGTGGATGATACCAAGCTGGGAAGGGTTGTAGTGATCAATGGTTCCATGTCTAGTTGGCAGCCGGTTTCAAGTGGAGTGCCCCAGGGGTCGGTCCTGGGGCCGGTTTTGTTCAATATCTTCGTTAATGATCTGGAGGATGGCGTGGACTGCACTCTCAGCAAGTTTGCAGATGACACTAAACTGGGAGGAGTGGTAGATACACTGGAGGGTAGGGATAGGATACAGAGGGACCTAGACAAATTAGAGGATTGGGCCAAAAGAAACCTGATAAGGTTCAACAAGGACAAGTGCAGAGTCCTGCACTTAGGAAGGAAGAATCCCATGCACTGTTACAGACTAGGGACTGAATGGCTAGGAAGCAGTTCTGCAGAAAAGGACCTAAGGGTTACAGTGGACGAGAAGCTGGATATGAGTCAACAGTGTGCCCTTGTTGTCAAGAAGGCTAACGGCATTTTGGGCTGTATAAGTAGGGGCATTGCCAGCAGATCGAGGGACGTGATCATTCCCCTCTATTCAACATTGGTGAGGCCTCATCTGGAGTACTGTGTCCAGTTTTGGGCCCCACACTACAAGAAGGATGTGGAAAAATTGGAAAGAGTCCAGCGGAGGGCAACAAAAATGATTAGGGGTCTGAAGCACATGACTTATGAGGAGAGGCTGAGGCAACTGGGATTGTTTAGTCTGCAGAAGAGAAGAATGAGGGGGGATTTGATAGCTGCTTTCAACTACCTGAAAGGGGGTTCCAAAGAGGTTGGATCTAGACTGTTCTCAGTGGTAACTGATGACAGAACAAGGAGTAATGGTCTCAAGTTGCAGTTGGGGAGGTTTAGGTTGGATATTAGGAAAAACTTTTTCACTAGGAGGGTGGTGAAGCACTGGAATGGGTTACCTAGGGAGGTGGTGGAATCTCCTTCCTTAGAGGTTTTTAAGGTCAGGCTTGACAAAGCCCTGGCAGGGATGATTTAGTTGGGAATTGGTCCTGCTTTGAGCAGGGGGTTGGACTAGATGACCTCCTGAGGTCCCTTCTAACCCTGATTTTCTATGATTCTATGATTCTATGCTTTAGAGGACAGGATTATAATTCAAAATGATCTGGACAAACTGGAGAAATGGTCTGAAGTAAATAGGATGAAATTCAATAAGGGTAAGCAAAACATGAGAAATAATTCTTCTGCTCTACTGCGCGCTGATTAGGCCTCAACTGGAGTATTGTGTCCAGTTCTGGGCACCACATTTCAGGAAAGATGTGGACAAATTGGAGAAAGTCCAGAGATGAGCAACAAAAATGATTAAAGGTCTAGAAAACATGGCCTATGAGGGAAGATTGAAAAAATTGGGTTTGTTTTGTCTGGAAAAGAGAAGACTGAGAGGTGACATGATAACAGTTTTCAAGTACATAAAAGGTTGTTACAAGAAGAAGGGAGAAAAATTGTTCTTAATCTCTGAGGATAAGAAAAGAAGCAATGGGCTTAAATTGCAGGAAGGGAGGTTTAGGTTGGATGTTAGGAAAAACTTCCTAACTGTCAGAGTGGTTAAGCACTGGAATAAATTGCCGAGGGAGGTTGTGGAATCTCCATCATTGGAGATTTTTAAGAGCAGGTTGGACAAACACCTGTCAGGGATGGTCTAGATAATACTTAGTCCTGCCAGGAGTGCAGGGGACTGGACTAGATGACCTCTCGAGGTCCCTTCCAGTCCTATGATTCTATGATTGGCAGCACTTAAAGCTTGCAAGATGCCAGTTAAACATGCAGCATTTCCTTTAACTCTTAAGAGTTTATATTTTTAAGTTGATCCAGGCAGTATACAACCTGCTCGTTGTCTTCCATTTCTTTTCGTGTTTATTCAGTAATATACAGGACTTGTTGATTGTCCTAAACTGGGTCCTTTTTTGCTTTCTTTAACACTGTGTTCACAAAAAGGTGGCCACAGAATAACGTTAGCCTCAGGCGTCCCATATCATTAATCCAGGCCCCAGAGGACTCATGAGTGCAGCCTCTCTCAGGATCAGATGCTTGGCATCCATGTTTGAAAACTTTAGCCTAATGACCATCTCTACAGACAGACAAATTAGGGTTTAAGATCAACTATAACAAGATATAGCACTTTCAGGCACAGAGCTCAAAGGACGTCTCAAAGAAGCATCAATATCATCAGGGGACGTGACCTGTACAAGGTCACACAGCAGAACCAGGAGTAGACTCAGCTCACTGGCACTGCAAGCCAAAGCTTTATCCACTGGGTCACGTGGCTGCTAGCCTGAAATGACCTCCTTTGTGAGCCAAAGACCTACCACAGCAGAGACAATGTCAAATAATCTTGATCTGCTCAAGGATGTTGCTAATTCTTCAGCTGAAAGGTGCACTCAGGAAGATCAACCACCACCTCCAGACCGTTTCACAAACCCTAGTTTGAACAGAGAGATTTTCATGATTTTTCAAAATATGTGATTCTTTCTCATTTAAACACCCCTCAGCAGCCTTCTCAACCTAAACAAAAGCCCCCGTGCTTAGCTCTCCTTCATGTAACCCCCACCCTCGTGACCTGCAAAAATGCAGACAGAGGTCTGCTCTCCACATTGATTTCTTGACCCAAAACTACATGCAATATCTTAAGTGGGAAGTCCAGAATAACAGGTTAGAGGGGGAAAGGAAACTGGATGGTTGGCTCTACCTCAGTACTGTACTGTTTGTTTATGTTACGGACGTATGTGAACTTACCTACTAAGGCCAGGTCTATACTACAGACCTATATTGGTATAACTAGAGCCCTGCAAAGCCATGGATATCCATGGACCATGTTTGTGGATCATGGATTGGATGCGGATACAAATTTCGTATGCACGCAGGGCTCTAGGTATAACTACATTGCTCAGGGTGTGAAAAATCCATCCCCTGAGCGACATAGTTACACCTCCCCCCCTCCCCCATGTAGACAGCGCTATGTCAACAGAAGAACTTCTCCCGTCAACACAGCTAGTGCCTCTTGGCGAGGTGGATCAACCAGGCTGATGGGAGAAGCTCTCCTGTCCCCGTCTTCACTGAAATTCTGCAGCTGTGCTGCTGTAGACAAGCCCCCAGGGAAATACACAGCTCAATAGCAGGAATGACTTAAGGGAAGAATTCAATAGCTGTGCATAATCCCACAGTATAGTAATAAAATACCATGGGCTTTTGCAGAGTGGCTGTCTGTGTGCCCTGAAATACAGAAACACTGGCTTTATCTGTGTGATAGCAACAGACTTAATAATGCCTTGCACTTCATTAGCATAGCACTGTCCAGCCACAGAGCTCAAAATGCCTGACAAGCAGAAATAAGCTGAGCCTCCCCAAAGCCCCCTGTGTATGGGGCTATTATCAAAGACCTGACATCTCCTCCTGGATATCTCTCCACCACTTACATGTGCCATGGGCAAACCCTCCCTCGAGAGCTGCCTGCCCAGTGCCATCCCCCTGTCTGAGGGTGCTCTCTCTCACCCTCCCAGTTGGTCATTGTGATGAAGTTGGGGATTTTTGTAGTGTTTTACATGAATAGTGTGTGCATTCCTCAGTTTCCCTGTGTGCTACATGTTTAACAAGGTGCTGGGAGAGAGTTTGTTGTTGCAGAGGACCAGGTGTGACCTCGCCTAGCAGCGGACAACGGCCTGGAGATGGGAACCCTAACAACTGGTGACCTGGTGACTAAAAGGCCCACCACAGCTTGGCAGCCAGCTGGTTTTGGCCAGTGGAAGGACAATGGGCTGAGGAGAGAGGACCCCGGTGACCTGACCAACCAGTTCCAGCCAGAGGGGAACAAAGGACGGAAGAGCGAGGGCCCCAGTGACCAGTTTGCCTTGGACTGAAGACAAAGGACAGGGGAGAAGCTGTTGAGGCCGGTGATATCGGATGGGGTCTCTGGACTGGAGAGAGAGAGCAGGCAGAGCCTACCTTGATGCAGGGGAGACTTAGATGTACTGTGCTGACGGAGGCCAGGCCTGAGGGGCCTGAGAGTTTCCTGTGTGGAGTTCAGACGCTCAATAAACCCTCCTGTTTTATGCTGACTGAGAGTCACTCCAGTCTAGAGAACAGGGTTGCATTATTCCCTCTGGGAGTGGAGGCCCTGGGGGTCCAGAGTGAGGGGACTCCCTGAGGGGGCCCACAGCGAGAGACAGGCATGCTAAGGCTCAGAGAGGTGCGGTTCCAGGAGGTGGAGGGGCTTAACCCCCAAGAGCGAGTGGACCCCCGAGAAGGGCTATCACACTGAAGGGGGTTCCCCTCAGGGACTGTACAGGACCAAGAGTGGGCACGACCTGTGAATCTGTGACACTCATGCAGCCCCATCTTTCAGTCTGCCCTGTCTGCAGCCCCACACAGCCATTCTGTGTCACAGCCCTGTCACTAAGGCTGCTCAAAAATATTTCTATTGAAAGTGTTTTTCAACAGAAAATTGGGGTTTTGACTAAGCAAAATTTCTCATGAGAAGTGTCTGCTTTCTGCCAAGAGAACTGGTATTTTATTGAAAAACTTAGCACCCGAAAACCAGCATACTGTGTGTCAAGGCTGCTTCCCCACTCTGAACTTTAGAGTACAAATGTGGGGGCCTGCATGAAAACTTCTAAGCTTAATTACCAGCTTAGATCTGGTCCGCTGCCACCATTCCCAAAGCTAATTCCCTTCCCTGGGAAGCCTTGAGAAACTTTTCACCAATTCCCTGGTGAATACAGATCCAAACCCCTTGGATCTTAAAACAAGGAGAAATTAACCATCCCCCCTCCTTCCTCCCACCAACTCCTGGTGGATCAAGATCCAACCCCCTTGGATCTAAAAACAAGGAAAAATCAATCAGGTTCTTAAAAAGAAGGCTTTTAATTAAAGAAAAAGGTAAAAATCATCTCTGTAAAATCAGGATGGGAAATAACTTTACAGGGTAATCAAACTTAAAGAGCTCAGAGGACCCCCCTCTAGCCTTAGGTTCAAAGTACAGCAAACAGAGATAAACACTCTAGTAAAAGGTACATTTACAAGTTGAGAAAACAAAGGTAAACTAACACGCCTTGCCTGGCTGTTTACTTACAAGTTTGAAATATGAGAGACTTGTTCAGAAAGATGTGGAGAGCCTGGATTCATGTCTGGTCCCTCTTAGTCCCAAGAGCGAACAACCCCCAAAACAAAGAGCACACACAAAAGCCTTCCCCCCACCAAGATTTGAAAGTATCTTGTCCCCTTATTGGTCCTTTGGGTCAGGTGTCAGCCAGGTTACCTGAGCTTCTTAACCCTTTACAGGTAAAAGGATTTTGGAGTCTCTGGCCAGGAGGGATTTTATAGTACTATACACAGGAGAGCTGTTACCCTTCCCTTTACAGTTATGACAGTGTGATTCGAAGATGCTGCCATATTGCCTCCTGGAGTTGTAGTTCGGTTACCTCATGTTCCCATTCCGCTCTATGGGCTGGGCTCCCCAGCTGGATTACATCTCCCATGATGCACCGGGCATCCACCTCAACTCCATTCAAAACATTGCTAGTAGGGCCTGGTCCTCGCCTATCCTTCTGAGTATAAAGAACAGGAGTACTTGTGGCACCTTAGAGACTAACACATTTATTTGAGCATAAGCTTTCGTGGGCTACATCCCACTTCTTCGGATGCATAGAATGGAACATATATTGAGGAGATATATATACACACACACATACAGAGAGCATGAACAGGTGGGAGTTGTCTTACCAACTCTGAGAGGCCAATTAAGTAAGAGAAAAAAAACTTTTGAAGTGATAATCAAG
>NW_020691372.1:0-4410 GCF_002925995.2 Terrapene triunguis
CCCCGCTCAGTTCGGTCTCGGAGGGGGGAGAGATGTGACGAACTGGGTCTGTTCTTACTGTGGTCTGGGAATGCTGACAGGGGAGTGTGGCTGGGATGGTCTACATTGGGGGATGGGACACTGACTGAAAATACCTGAGCCTGTAACATGAGAACCCAGGAGGGGGCTGGGACCAGGTGACACCTTTGCCCGGGAGACTGAACAAAGGCTGGGGGTGGGGTCGCTGAAGGCAGAGTCTCAGAAGCTGGCTAGTGACTAGGGCTTGGGGCAGACAGGGCTCTGATCCCCTAAGGGGGCTAGGGTGCCCGGGGACCCCAAGATGGACCTAACTGAGGGGGTCCTGTTGTCTGTGCCTGCAAGACCTGTCTTGGACTGTATTCCTGTCGTCTAAATAAACCTTCTGCTTTACTGGCTGGCTGAGAGTCATGGTGAATCGCAGGACGCCGGGGGTGCAGGGCCCTGAGTCCCCCCATACTCCGTGACAACTGGTGGCAGCGGTGGGATCTACTGCACCCCGTGGACGGCGCTTCCTGCAGTAAGTGACTGGGGAGAAGTAAAGCGAAGGGGGATTGACGGGGACCAGGCGTGCTGAAGAGTCAGAGAGAGACGGTTATCACCCCTGGGAGTGTGTGACCAGCGAGAAGGACTTTTGCAGTAACAGGGTCCCCCGGGGGATCGCAGCGAGTGGTCCCAGGGGCGGAGGAGTCTGCAGCTCGACCCTGGCAGAGAGGTGGTGACCTCGAGAAGGGCTGGCGCACTAGGGGTCTCCCTGGAGACTGTGGGGAGCGGTGAGCACACAGGCCTGTGAGTGGCCAGCAGGAAGATGTATGCCAAGCGGCTTAAGAGTGACCTGGTGGAGCTGTGCAGGCAGAGGGGGGTGCGCATTGGGAAGCTCACCAAAGAACAGCTCATTGCCCAGCTGGAGAAGCGAGATTGCGCGAATGAACTGATCCCTGGCGCTGAGGGGAGCAGCCTGGCAGATGCAGCGCAGGCCCCAGTGTCTGTCCCATCTGGGAGTGGTCAGCCGGCTGCTGAGGGCTTCCCGAGACCCCTCCTTCCTATGCCTAGGGGAAGGGTGGGGAGGAGCCCAGCAAATACTGAGGGCGCAGTGACCCCCCCGGCCAGCAGGGGATCCTCCCGGCCACGCTCGCCGGCCAGCAGGGGATCCTCCCGGCCACGCGCAGCATCCGTGGAGCGGAATGGGCTGGGATGGGAGATAGAGCTAAAACTGAGAGAGCTGGAGGATCGTGAACAACAGAGGCGTCATGAACGGGAGGAGAATGAGAGACAGAGGCAGAATGAAGAGAGACAAAGGCAGCATGAAGAAAGACAGCGTCAGCATGAACTGGAACTGGCGAGGCTGAAGGGCCGCGGGACCCCGGCTGCGGTGAGTGAGGGGGGACCCAGGACTGCACGGAGCTTTGATAAGTGCATCCTGGCCCCACGTAAGGAGGGGGAGGACATGGATGACTTCCTGGATGCCTTTGAGACGGCCTGCGAGCTGCACCAGGTTGATCCTGCGGACAGACTCCGGGTTCTCACCCCCTTACTGGACCCCAAATCCGTGGCATTGTACCGCCAACTGGACGAGGCGGAGAAAGGGGACTACGAACTATTCAAAAAGGCCCTGCTACGTGAGTTTGGGCTGACTCCTGAGATGTACCGGGAAAGGTTCCGGAGTCAGGATAAAACCCCTGAGATCTCCTATCTGCAACTAGCTGTCCGCATGGAGGGATACGCCAGCAAGTGGGCAGATGGGGCCCAGACGAAGGAGGACCTGGTTAAACTGCTGGTATTGGAGCAACTGTATGAGCGGTGCCCATCCGACCTGAGGCTGTGGTTGGTGGACAAAAAACCAGAGAACCCGCGACATGCAGGCCGGCTGGCCGATGAGTTTGTGAAGAGCCGGTCAGGGACTGGCAGGGAGGAGTCCCAAAGGAGCAGGCCCGCTGCGATGCAGAGAGAGAGTCACCCGGGTACCTCCCACAAGGGGAATGTGGGGAATCCCCTCCCATGGGGAATGCCCAGGGTCAGGGACAACCGACCGGCTCGAGGGGACACCTGGGACATGGTCTGCTATCACTGTGACCAGAGAGGTCACACACGGGCCCAGTGCCCCAGACTCAGGGACAGACTGAGCAGACCAGACCCACAGAGGGTTGACTGGGTAGAGACCCAGCTGGGCGAGAGGCGGCACTCCCAGGGAAGGGGGGCTGGCAGAATACCACCTGCTAAGGAGGAAGGAGAGCTCCAGGCCAGCTCCTCCGGGGGGCTGGATGCTCCAGACTCAGGGTTTTTGGTTTATACGGTGGGCGCGGGGCGGTCCCTCCGGAGAGAGTACCTTGTTCCCCTGGAGGTGGATGGGAGGAAGGTCGATGGATACTGGGATACGGGCGCAGAGGTGACACTGGTCCGGCCCGAGGTGGTGGCCTCAGATCGGATGGTGCCCAACACCTTCCTGACTCTGACGGGGGTGGGTGGGACCCCATTCAAGGTACCTGTGGCGAGGGTACGCCTGAAGTGGGGGCCCAAGGAGGGCCCCAAGGACGTGGGGGTACACCCGTATTTGCCCACTGAGGTGTTGATGGGGGGGGACCTGGAGGACTGGCCAAGCAACCCCCAGAATGCACTGGTTGTGGCCCGCAGTCAGAGCCGGCGAGGAGCACTGCGCCCTGACCTTGGGGAGGGTGCCTTGCCCGAGGCGCAGGACCCGAACCTGGTGGGGAGGGAACGCCCAGGGACACGGCTCAGGGAGGCTGCGGCTTCAGACCCAGCCGGCGAGAGAGAGCAGGTGGCCATCCCTGTCCCAGCTGCTGAGTTCCAGGCCGAGGTGCAGAAAGATCCCTCCTTGCGGAAGATAAGGGACCTGGCTGACCTCGGTGCGGTACAGACCATGGGGAGAGGTGGCCGGAAAAGGTTCCTGTGGGAGAAGGGGTTCCTGTACCAAGAATGGGCTCCCCCAGGGAAGATGGAGTCAGGGGGGATCAGGAGACAGCTGGTGGTACCCCAGAAGTATCGCCGCCAGCTGCTGTACCGGGCCCATGACATTCCCCTCTCAGGGCACCAGGGAACCTGGCGTACCCAGCAGAGGCTGCTACGGAGCTTTTACTGGCCTGGGGTCTTTGTTACTGTCCGGCAGTACTGCCAATCCTGTGCCCCCTGTCAGAGGGGGAGGAAGGCCCGGGACAAGGGGAAAACGGCTGTAGGACCCTTACCCAGTATAGAGGAGCCTTTCCAGAGGGTGGCCAAGGTTAAAAGGGGGGCTCTGAACCAAGAGAGCCCGAAGCACAGGCCTCCAGACTGGAGCGCTGGGAGAAGACCCCAGCCCAGTTGGAACCCCAGGGGTATTGGGGTAGGAAAAGGGCACGGGCCGCATAAACCTTCCCACGTGCGAACTACGAGTGCCATCGAGCAACCCCGACCTAAGGGGGGGCGTGAAACTGGAGGGGCCTGGTGTAATTCTCACCAAGGAATGGGAGGGATGCGGGGGCATCCATGGGAATGGGGGTAGGTTCGAACTTCCCCGGGTCACTGGCTAAAGTGACCCCGCTCAGTTCGGTCTCGGAGGGGGGAGAGATGTGACGAACTGGGTCTGTTCTTACTGTGGTCTGGGAATGCTGACAGGGGAGTGTGGCTGGGATGGTCTACATTGGGGGATGGGACACTGACTGAAAATACCTGAGCCTGTAACATGAGAACCCAGGAGGGGGCTGGGACCAGGTGACACCTTTGCCCGGGAGACTGAACAAAGGCTGGGGGTGGGGTCGCTGAAGGCAGAGTCTCAGAAGCTGGCTAGTGACTAGGGCTTGGGGCAGACAGGGCTCTGATCCCCTAAGGGGGCTAGGGTGCCCGGGGACCCCAAGATGGACCTAACTGAGGGGGTCCTGTTGTCTGTGCCTGCAAGACCTGTCTTGGACTGTATTCCTGTCGTCTAAATAAACCTTCTGCTTTACTGGCTGGCTGAGAGTCATGGTGAATCGCAGGACGCCGGGGGTGCAGGGCCCTGAGTCCCCCCATACTCCGTGACAACTGGTGGCAGCGGTGGGATCTACTGCACCCCGTGGACGGCGCTTCCTGCAGTAAGTGACTGGGGAGAAGTAAAGCGAAGGGGGATTGACGGGGACCAGGCGTGCTGAAGAGTCAGAGAGAGACGGTTATCACCCCTGGGAGTGTGTGACCAGCGAGAAGGACTTTTGCAGTAACAGGGTCCCCCGGGGGATCGCAGCGAGTGGTCCCAGGGGCGGAGGAGTCTGCAGCTCGACCCTGGCAGAGAGGTGGTGACCTCGAGAAGGGCTGGCGCACTAGGGGTCTCCCTGGAGACTGTGGGGAGCGGTGAGCACACAGGCCTGTGAGTGGCCAGCAGGAAGATGTATGCCAAGCGGCTTAAGAGTGACCTGGTGGAGCTGTGCA
>NW_020691373.1:0-3638 GCF_002925995.2 Terrapene triunguis
CTGAGTCTGAGTCTGAGCACTCTGGTGAGACCTCAACCGCAAAAGACCCTAAGGCCAAAATCACCCGTTCTTCCCGGGCTGGGCTGCAGTTCTCTGTCAGTCGCATAGAGAGATTGCTCCGCAAAGGACAATTTGCAGACCGTATTGGAGCTGGAGCCCCAGTATATATGGCCGCGGTGCTTGAATAAGTGACTCATGAGATTGTGGATATTGCTGGGGAAGTCGCTGCACGCAGCAAGAAGCGTTGGATTTCCCCACGGCACTTGCAGCTGGCCATTCACAGCGACTCAGAGCTCAAGAAACTGCTGGGAGGTGTCACCATCTCTCCGGGCGGAGTCCTGCACTTAAATCAGCCTGTGGTTTTACCTTCCAAGAAGAGGAATGGCAGGAGAGCCAGCAAGAGAAGGATTGCCCCTGCTCCTGTCCCTCTTAAGTGAGAACAGAGCAAAGGGGAGACTGCCACCCCAGATTTGGGAGAAATGACATTAACTTGATTGCAAGGTTCTTTTCAATTGCATCAGTATGGTCTAATAAGAGCAGTTAAAATACCTGGTCTTCTTTTGTGAATTAATTTCCTCTTTTACTATCCTACCATTTTAAGGGATCATTCAGTTGGTCAGGTAGCTGCATTGATAATATGGTATAAAAGCCTAGAAAGATAGAACTCAATCATTTCATTAAGAAATTTACATCAGAAATTGTCTAAATGGTGTCAAGTATCAGAGGGGTAGCCGTGTTAGTCCGGATCTGTAAAAAGCGACAAAGAGTCCTGTGGCACCTTATAGACCAACAGACGTATTGGAGCATAAATGTCTAAATCCTGTAGATTCTGGGAGGTGATTTCTGTGTTTTTTCAGGCATTTCCCCAATAGATTGAAGATTAGGAACATTTTTCCCATAGTGAAGTTGATGTGTATTGCATGTTTTGTGAAAACAGAAAAAAGAACAAACTCATGACAGAAAAATTTAATCCATTACACATGAAGGATAAAGCCTATGGGCCTGGATTTACTTTCTGTTTTGTTCTTTTTGTTTTATTTAGTTTTATTTTTTAGTTACCCCATTATCAAACCATTGACTCGTTTAGAATAATATCAGATTTATAGAGTATAAGTGATACTAGAATCAGGCTTTCTGAAATGATTAAATACCTGGAGGGGTTCACATAAACTTTGATCACCTTTTGAAAGGGAAAACATTACCCACTTGCCAGCACACAGGTATACAGGGAGACCTACAAGTAAAAGAGAGCCATCTGCAGACGATTGTCCTGGTTAATGGGAGTCATCAAGATTCCAAACCACCATTAATGGCCCACACTTTGCATAATTACAATAGGCCCTCAGAGTTATATTTCATATTTCTAGTTTCAGATATATGAGTGGTACATTTATACAACTAGGATGACCACACTCAGTAGATTATAAGCTTTGTAATGATACCTTACAAGAGACCTTTTGCATGAAGCATATTCCAGTTACATTATATTTAACTCATTAGCATATTTTCATAAAATCATATAGAGTGCAACATCACACAAGGGATTTGGCCTGATGTGAGGGGTTCTCTCCAGGTGCTGTTTTTAAACCGGTCTCAGAAAATAGCTCACGAACAAGAGAAGCGGCTAATCAAACCTGAGAGTGACAAATGGTGAACACTTGGGTTTCTGGAATGGCAAAGAACCCTTACCATGGGCTTGGGTGCCATGAGGGTTCTCTAAGAGACGGGAAGCATCACCAAGTTAAGGGCTCCAGAGAAACTGGCCAATATTTTCAAACTTTAGGATGCCTGAATTTCAGCCCCTAAACCCACTTTTAAGCAACTAACTAAAAGTGACCTGATTTCCATAGGTGCTGAGCACTCAAAACTCCTAGTGAAATCAACAGGAGCTGTGGGTGCTCAGCTCCTCTTCAAATCAGGCCACTTATAAGTTATTTAGGTGCCTAATTTAAGGCATCTAATTTTCAAAATGTAACCAAAGCCTATTTCATGCCGTTACAGGATGAGTTTTGCTAATAGCAGATATCACTGACTAAAAATCCAACACAAACGGTGAATCAATGGGAATGATGTCATAAAAGGATGACATATCCCCTCTGGCTTGGGTAACAAATAAAGTAGCTGCCCATTGGTTCTCAGACAACCAATCAGAAAGTATGTTTTCTCTGTCTGCACTGATGTTATAAAAGGCTGCAGGCTCAGACAGGGTCAGCATACTACTGTGGTGATTTCAAGAGGTGGCTTAGCCAAGCCACACTTTGTCAGGCCAGTCATAATCAGGCCAGACCAGGAAGAAATCAAAGAAGGCAAAATAAGAGCGAGCAAACCAAGTGAACAGAGCCAGGAACAGAAGGAAAGAGAGTCAGGCAAGCCAAGCAAAGAAAGACACAGGCAAGTGGAGCCAAGCAAGGAAACATCCACTGAAGCCAAGCAAGTCAAGAAAAAAGCTAGGCAGGCCAATTCCTGAGTAAAGATTCAGGTAAACCATGCAGAGAAAACAAAAGAAAGCCAAGAAAGTCAAGCCAAGTGTTGCTGGAACACTAGAAGTCTGCAACATGTCTGAGACTGAGTCTGAGTCTGAGTCTGAGCACTCTGGTGAGACCTCAACCGCAAAAGACCCTAAGGCCAAAATCACCCGTTCTTCCCGGGCTGGGCTGCAGTTCTCTGTCAGTCGCATAGAGAGATTGCTCCGCAAAGGACAATTTGCAGACCGTATTGGAGCTGGAGCCCCAGTATATATGGCCGCGGTGCTTGAATAAGTGACTCATGAGATTGTGGATATTGCTGGGGAAGTCGCTGCACGCAGCAAGAAGCGTTGGATTTCCCCACGGCACTTGCAGCTGGCCATTCACAGCGACTCAGAGCTCAAGAAACTGCTGGGAGGTGTCACCATCTCTCCGGGCGGAGTCCTGCACTTAAATCAGCCTGTGGTTTTACCTTCCAAGAAGAGGAATGGCAGGAGAGCCAGCAAGAGAAGGATTGCCCCTGCTCCTGTCCCTCTTAAGTGAGAACAGAGCAAAGGGGAGACTGCCACCCCAGATTTGGGAGAAATGACATTAACTTGATTGCAAGGTTCTTTTCAATTGCATCAGTATGGTCTAATAAGAGCAGTTAAAATACCTGGTCTTCTTTTGTGAATTAATTTCCTCTTTTACTATCCTACCATTTTAAGGGATCATTCAGTTGGTCAGGTAGCTGCATTGATAATATGGTATAAAAGCCTAGAAAGATAGAACTCAATCATTTCATTAAGAAATTTACATCAGAAATTGTCTAAATGGTGTCAAGTATCAGAGGGGTAGCCGTGTTAGTCCGGATCTGTAAAAAGCGACAAAGAGTCCTGTGGCACCTTATAGACCAACAGACGTATTGGAGCATAAATGTCTAAATCCTGTAGATTCTGGGAGGTGATTTCTGTGTTTTTTCAGGCATTTCCCCAATAGATTGAAGATTAGGAACATTTTTCCCATAGTGAAGTTGATGTGTATTGCATGTTTTGTGAAAACAGAAAAAAGAACAAACTCATGACAGAAAAATTTAATCCATTACACATGAAGGATAAAGCCTATGGGCCTGGATTTACTTTCTGTTTTGTTCTTTTTGTTTTATTTAGTTTTATTTTTTAGTTACCCCATTAT
>NW_020691374.1:0-3452 GCF_002925995.2 Terrapene triunguis
TTACTTGGAGGAACTCGAACATCATTCATTCTATCGTCTTCCATCCACATTCTAACTCGCTTAAATGTCTTAGGTAAGGCTTGTACCATCCCCAAAGATCACCAACCTCAGACTCTGGTAGCCAAACAAAGCCACTGAGTTTGAGTCATGGAACCGTCACCCCAAAAGCCTTAACGCCACAGTGCAAATCTCAGAATTAATTATGGGGAGCACATAAGATCTTTCTCAGCCCACACAGTGCAGCACATCACACCTTTTAAAGCACTTGACGTAACAAAACTGAGACACACTCATTTGAAGATCACAGGTTTCCGAGTGGTAGCCGTATTAGTCTGTATCAGCAAAAAGAACAGGAGTACTTGTGGCACCTTACAGACTAACAAATTTATTTGAGCATAAGCTTTTGTGGGCTAAAACCAACTTCATCAGATGCATGGAGTGGAAAATACAGTAGGAAGATGCATATACACAGAGAACATGAAAAGATGGGGGTTGCCTTACCAACTCTAACAAGACAAATCAATTAAAGTCTGCTATTAGCAGCAGGAGGAAAAATTGCTTTTGTAGTGGTAATCAAGGATGGCCCATTTCAAACAGTTGACAAGGGGGGAGTAACAGGGGGGGGGGGGGGAGGAATTAGCACGGGGAAATAGTTTTTAGTTTGTGTAGTGACCCATCCACTCCTAGTCTTTATTCAAGCCTGATTTAATGGTGTCCGGTTTGCAAATTAATTCCAGTTCTGCAGTTTCTCATTGGAGTCTGTTTTTGAAGGGTTTTTTTTGTTGAAGAAAGGCCACTTTTAGGGTGGGTTTTAGCCCACGAAAGCTTATGCCCAAATAAATTTGTTAGTCTCTAAGGTGCCACAAATACTCCATGTTCTTTTTGAAGATCACAGTATCCTGCTTATTTAAGAAGCGCACAATGCAATAGTCCACTGTAGTGCTGACAGAAAAGTCGCCTTCCTCAGCTATTGCTCCAAGATGAGGAAGTTGGTGGGGGCCCAAAAGGAGGGCAGCTCAGAGCAAGAGAAATGGCTGAGAAGAGCCAGGCAAGATGGAGGCACTTGAGATTCATTGCAGGCCTATGTGTTGCTCCCTTGGCACCACACCCCTACGGCAAACCATGGCAACTCAGCCAGCTCTCAGTTGACAGGCAGCTGGGAATTGGTTACTTTTTTAATGGAGAAGTAAAATCTGAGCAAATGTACGCATGGAACCACAGACAAATAAGATCTTTTGGGTGATACCTGAAGTCCTGCCTGCAAAGGTTCAGGCAGACATGGTGGGTTTGGATTTCACCTGGGAGTACATTTAAACCAGGGGTTCTCACAACAAAGTCTTGTGTGGCCTCAGTGTGTGACCACCAATTCTTGCTGGTGGCTGCTCTGACACTCTTCCCTAAAATACTTAAACTTTAGGAAAAACAAATAAATATGCACATACACGTGTCCAAATCATTGTCATTTATTTATGTCGGGTTTTTTCAGACAATAATAAAAATAATGTGAAAAATGATATTTGTATGTGTAATAGTGCTTTTCACAGCACACTCAGTAGCTCGCTGGGAGTCTGGGAAAAGTGATATTCACAAACAGACACGTATCACTTTTCCCAGCCTCCCAGGGAGCTAGTAAGTGTGCTGGGAAAAGTGATATTTGCATGTGTGTGAGGCATCGGGGGAAGGGTGAGCCCCGCTGCCATATGGGCGGAGCTGGGGGTTAGCTCCCACGGGGTCCAGAGTGAGTGGCCGGAGTCCAGGGTCGCTGGCTGCTGCTGCGCGGCTGGAGCTGTCGATCAACACCCACCACCATGTGGCTGGGGGTTGGTGACCGAGGCCAGCAACTGCCACGACACAGCCAGAGCCTGGAGCCAGCGCTTGTTGCTGCACGGCCGGGGTTAGCGCCCAGGGCCAAGGACACATGGCCGGAGCCAGGGGTCAGCGCCCCCCTGCTGCACAGTCAGAGCCCGGGGCTCAAACCGTGCAGCTGAAACCCTGCGGCCAGGTTCTCGCCTAGGGCTGAAGCCCAAGCCCCAACGTGCCCTGCCCACCCCACAGGTGGGTCAAGAACTCGCCTTGCTCCTGCAGCATTGTGCCCCATCTGTCTCCAGAGGCAGTGCATGGCGGCTCATGCAGGAGCAACAGGGAGGGAGGGGGCGAGGCTGATGCTTTGGCCTCTCCATCACTGCCCAGGAGGCTGTTATGACTGCACGAAAAGCCCCTGGTGGCCGCATGCGAGAAATGCTGATTTAAACTCACTTCCATGCTGTCAAACCCTTTGCCGTGGTACCTCCTAACTGCTGGTTTCTCAGGGCAGAGTACTTAAGGGTTAAGTGAAGTGCTGCTGAAGAATAAGCTTTGTGTCCTTTAAAGGAAACCAGGATAGAAACAAATACTGAAGATGATTTTTAATATTTTCTTTATCCAAAAAAAATAATGAAACGATATAGAAAATTCTATAAACAAACCTTTTGCATTTTACAGATTTGTAGTATGCAAAATTTGATTTTATATAGTGCCCATCCCCAGATATATTCCAGATTAGTATAAACAAGACATGATTTCCCTGGGAACTGGGACTAGTCTTTATTCTGTCCCCTTAAATATGAAAGGAGCAAATTTAAAAGTTCATTTGTATGTGGGCTTCGGGAAGAGTTCCTTTCTAGTTTCTAAAAACACAACACGGTTTTCTTTTCTGGATTTCTCGGCCTCAAATACAAGGAGGTGGGTCTGCAGGGTTGCTTCTGGACCAGTCTGAATGAGGGATGGTTTATTCTCCTGTTTAAAAAACAAAATTATTTCTAGTGTTACAGGAATTAAAGACAGAAGTCTGGTTTATAAACCTGGATCCTTGCATCCCTCTCACAAGGGACTGTCTGATCAGGCTCAAGGCAGTATTCAGAAATAAATTGTTTACTTTGTCCCTTTACTATTCGAGTTATACCAAAGCGAGAGTTAGACAGTGGTTGGGCAATCATCATACAGTTCAATGGAGTAGATATTAATTAGAATGTTATTGCCAATAAAGACAGTCGACTCAGTAATAAAGCTTTTGATAATTAGGGGAGGCAACATTGTCTAGTAATAACTGGCTGAACGAAGAGAGGTCCTACTCAGTCACTCCAATGCTGGGGGAATCTCCGCTTTGTTCGTCTTCCCAAAAGAATTTTAAAATGGTGACGCCCCAAATGACACCTCTCAGACAGAAAGAAAAGAAAGAATGGTGGGGAGAAGGGGGGACCCTGGTCTGGGGAGAGGAGGCATACAGAACTCCTGGATGCTATGGGAGGGACAGAGGGCACACAGAGCCCCGGCTGGGCGAGATGAAGAAACATGGGACAGAGCCTGTGACATGAAGGAGGGGTAGGCAGATGCAGGGAACCGTCTCCCTGCCCCCCATTGCCAGCCTCTCCCTGCCCCCCCGGCCCCCCATTGCCAGCCTCTCCCTGCCCCCC
>NW_020691375.1:0-1465 GCF_002925995.2 Terrapene triunguis
ACATTAAAATAAGTTTATTAACTACAGAAAGATAGATTTTAAGTGATCATAACTGATAGGTAACTATCTCTGAACTTTATGTCTAAGAAAAAAAAATACAAACACATTCTAAATCCTGAACTTTATCAGACTCAGTAATATCTGAATCAAACAGCTTTTCACACCCCATTGGATGTTGCAGCCAGGTTACAGTTCTTAACACACAGGCTGAATTCCCTTCTCACCCTGGGACCAACCTCCCCAGTTCAAAGTCTTTGTCTTCCCAGTGTTCTTCTTGCCTCCAGAGTAGGTGGGGGAGGAGAGAGGTTGTCTCATGATGCCCCTGTCCCTTATTTTATACTCTCAAGTCATATCCCTGGAAAAATACTGGGCCAGACATGTGCTGGTGGACCTTGATGAGTCACAGAGTTTAGCAATTCCCATTGTGTTGTGCTTGCGCAACTGCCAGTTAAAAAATTGTAGACTTCTTCTTTATAATTCCCCGGCTGGTGATGGTCGTTTAACGCTCGCCTGGGTGTGGGTTACCTCCTATGTTGTCACTGGAGAACTAACAGTGGGCGACTTCCAGACTCCTAATATATTTCAGTAACAACCATACAGCAAAACTGATAATGACATATACAATGATGATATACATATTTTGACAGAAGAATGAGTTTCAGCAGATCATGACCTTACATATGATACCTTACAAGGAATGCTTTGTATGAAATATCACAACCAAATACAAAAGATGAATATGGCGGTTACAGGGGGCTACTTTGAGGTACAGTGCATCACAGGCTCATTGCTTCAATCACACAGGCAGCTTTCAAAATCTCAGGGTATATTATTATCTCAGAGTCGCTGCATGTTTTTGTGAAAGCCACATTTACTGACGGCTTTGCTCAAGGCTTCCTTGACCTCTCTGTTTCTCAGGCTGTAGATGAGGGTGTTTACCAGGGGAGTTAGGACCGTGAAGCAAAGAGAGAGCACTTTCTTCAGATCTCTGAGTGTATCACGTTTCGGTAGCATGTAGAAAATCATTATGGTTCCATAGAAAATTGTCACCACAGTGAGGTGAGAGGAGCAGGTGGAAAAGGCCTTTTGTCTCCCGGTGGTGGAGGGGATTCTCAGGATGCTGGCAAGGATAAACACGTAGGACGTCAGGGTTAGTAGGAATGGAGGCAGGGTGAATACACAAGCTAGTATGAAATCCACCAATATGCTCAGGTGTGTGTCACTGCAGGAGAGTTCCATCACTGGGATGGGATCACAATAGAAATGGTCAATTTCATTCGGGCCACAGAATGCTAACTGTGATAGGAATAAGACAAGGATTGTAAGAGCCAAACAACCATTTAACCATGACCCAGCAGCCAACTGGAGGCAAAACCTGTTATTCATAAGAGTTGAATAGTGCAGGGGTTTACATATCGCTAAATACCGATCATAAGACATCGCTGCTAGGAGATAGCATTCTGTA
>NW_020691376.1:0-2718 GCF_002925995.2 Terrapene triunguis
GTCTTTCATAAAGGGGAGTTACCTTGATCCCCAAATCCAAAAATTAGTTTAAAATGTTGTTTTTTTTAATTTACAAACAAGACTCTAGTAGCAATAAGTCACTTTAGATTACCAGCACACTTCTTGTGATGTTCAACACGTGAGGCAGAGGCAGCACAAGCCTATCTGTGCATACCCTGTAGTGACGTAATGCTATATTACCCGTGACGTAATGCTATATTAGATCCTGGCTTAGGACAAGTTTGTCCAAAGGTGCATTTTGATTGGCTAGCTGGGCCAGATGATGCTTCATCTGCTAGGCCAGCACTAATATACATCTAGACCCTGCCACCAAAAAAAATTTTTTAATCCCTATACCTGTTCTCTTTAATGGGAGAAATAAGATTTTTTCTGCCTGGTTTTTAACGGATACAAATTTTCTTTATTTATTTCAATATAGTCAGGACTTAAAGAAAAAGGTCTTCCCTGCTTGGCTGCTTCTCTTCCCCCAACTCCAGCAATTGTCTATTTCCTATTCCCTTTTTCTGTCTCACAACCCAATCCCCCACACTGTCGGGATACTTTAAAGTTCATTTAAAAGGCTGCATTAGGAGCCCTAAAGTAGGGTTGTCAGGTGTCTAGGGTTGCCAGTCCTCCAGGATTGGCCTGTAGTCTCCCAAAATTGTTATCTATCTCCCAGTGACTATTGAAAGCAATCCGGGAGATTTTAACAGGATATTTTAAGAAAATGACATTACATCATGTTGGGGAAAAAATCTCCTGGAATAGCTTTGGTCAGAGTTGGCAACCCTTTTTGACTGGAAAGTCCAGTTACTGCGGGGGGGGAAGGGAGGGCAGGAGTGGCCGCCTGTCGCCCCTTTGAGGAGCACGGTTTGCAGGGCTGCGGCGGAGGACAGAGTGTGCAAACGGGGTAAGGGGTCCCAGTGGACATAGAATGTTCCGCTGGAGGGAAGGAAAGCAAGCTGCTCCCCCCGCCAGCGCTTCCCCTGGCCACGCTAAGGGAGCTCCCGGGTGGCAAGAGCTCAAGTGAGCAGGGGAGGGGGCTGCTGGGCAAGCCGCGCAGAAGGAGGCGGGAGGCTGCTGTGCAGGACTGCTGCGTCCTAGCTCGCCAGCGGGGCTGCCTGGCTGCTCCCACACGGCCGCAGCGCTCTGCTACTTGGGGTATGTCTACACTACAGGATTAATCCGAATTTAGATAATTCGAATTTGGGAAACAGGTTGTATAAATTCGATTGTGCGCGGCCACACTAAGCACATTAATTCGGTTTTTAACCACATTAATTCGGTGGTGTGCGGCCACACTACCCCATTTATTTTAATCACATTAATTCGGTGGTGTGCGGCCACACTAACCCTACTTCGAATTAACAAAATCGATTTTGACGCTACTCCGTTCGTCGAGGTGGAGTACAGAAATCGATTTAAAGCGCCCTTTAATTCGAATTAACTGGCTCTGTAGTGTGGACGGGTGAAGGGTTAATTCGGATTAATGCAGCTAAATCCGAATTAAAGTCGTAGTGTAGACCAGGCCTTGAATTCCCAGATGGCCTGCTGGAGCTGGGGTTTGCAAGTCTCTTGGGCAACACGCACTGGAGTTGAGGGGGAAAGCAATAACGGTAGAAGAGCCTGGGGGAAGAGGCGGAACAGGGGCATCTAGTTTTCAGAAACTAGAAAGTTGGCAACCCTACATTTCAGCCTAATTATTGTTTTTATTAAAGGAACATCCGATGTGTTCAGAACTGTCCCACAATTGGATAAAACAACCTCAGCCCCAAACTGATCATAAACTCCAAAGTTAGTAATTCCACAGCTCTGCTGATCTTATGGGAAAAGCAACATCTTTCCTCTGAAGCAACACTTCTAATTCTCCTCTAACACTTCAACAGGAAACTACTTCCCCTCCCAGCCCAACAGCAGGACTAAGGGTATGTCTACACTACGAAATTAGATCGAATTAATAGAAGCCGGTTTTATAGAAATCGGTTGTATACAGCCGATTGTGTGTGTCCCCACATAAAATGCTCTAAGTGCATTAGTTCGGCGGACCGCGTCCACAGTACCGAGGCTAGCGTCGACTTCCGGCGCATTGCACTATGGGTAGCTATCCCACAGTTCCCGCAGTCTCCGCCGCCCATTGGAATTATGGGTTGAGATCCCAATGCCCGGATGATGCAAAACAGTGCCGCGGGGGGTTCTGGGTACATGTCGTCAGGTCCCTCCCCCTACGTCACAGCAACGGCAGACAATAGATTCGCGCCTTTTTACCTGGGTTACCTGTGCAGACAACATACCACGGCAAGCATGGAGCCCGCTCAGCTCAGCTCACCGTCACCATATGTTATCTAGGTGCCGGCAGACGTGGGACTGCATTGCTACACAGCAGCAGCAGCTAACTGCCTTTTGGCGGTAGACGGTGCAGCATAACTGGTAGCCTTCATTGGTGATCTGGGTGCGGGCAGCTGTGGGGCTGGCAGCCGTAGGGCTGCATTGCACCAGCCCCTTGCCTTTTGGTAGAAGATGGTTTATTACGACTGGTATCCGTCGTCGTCGTACTGCAGTGGCTGTCAATCATGGGCACCCGGGCAGACAATGATGGTTATCAGTCGTAGTATGCTATTTTCTGCCAAGTGCCCAGTATTGTCTGCTAAGCACCCAGAAGAGGCCGATGGCAATCTGGGTGCTGGCAGACATGGGGCTGGCAGACGTGGGGCTAGATTG
>NW_020691377.1:0-5563 GCF_002925995.2 Terrapene triunguis
GGGCCTTAGTTAGAGTCTGAGCTAATATCTGTGGAGAAAGTACTCAGTGTACAAAACTTGATCTGCAGATAGAATTTCTGCATTCAAAATCTTTCTTCTTAAAATTTATCTGTAAACCTTCAACAAAGTAAACTTAATGTCTGAAAATTTTCAAAAGTGGCTTCTTATATTAGATGTCTCCATTTTTAGATGACCAGCTTGACACATGTTGGCCCTGATTTACAGAAGCTTTAAGCACCCATGGCTGCATCTGCAGGTCCCATTGATTCAGTCTTAAGTGCTTCAAGGTTGGGTACCCAAAATCAGAGGTCACTTTTGAGAATTCTGACCTTCAGGACTTCAGCAGTTAGTTTCCTGGGGAGATAACCTCATGCCCTAACACATTTGTTTTTTATGAAGAAAAACTAAAACATAAAAAAACTTTCAACACAGAGACATCAGTGTTTAATGTTTTGTGCTATAAATTGTATTTGTTTTTTTCAAACCCACTCTTCAAGCATGTCTCACTGCACATTACAAGCCCTGCACTCTTGGTATTTGCAATGTGAACAAGTAAAGGAACACAGTGTAGCTGAAATCATCTCTTTTTTTTTTTAAATGAATTAAAAGGAGTTACAGGTACTCTCCCTGCCGCTAATACTCCTGACAATTTCTTGGTTTCAGAATCTTATCTTCTGTTTTCTTTGTTGTTGTTTTAAAAAAATTAATCTCTCTATTCCTTTGTGAGAAATCCACAGTTTCATCTATTGTTTCTAACTGGCTGCATCAGGGAAAGAGTAAAGATGAATACAGGAAGGGCTGTCAAATGCATTAAGTAAACATGCAGAAAGAGACTTTTTCCCCTCTGTTCTCTGTTCCAATTGTCTGGGAGGTTATCTGAAACAATAGAAGGTGTAAAAATGCAAACAAAATTGTGATTTTTAAATTGGTGTGTCCTTGTAAGTGCCACATCTACAGAGCTTGTAAAGTGCACCCCTTTGGAGCTTTTTTCTCCCTTTTTCCTTTGTGATTTCCTCATTAAAAAAGGGGGGAGGAGTAGAAAAATGTATGTTAATGTAGCATTCACACTGCACATTTAATGCCCAGAAGTCAAGAAATGAAAAAAATTCTCACTAAATTTAACTCAATCACATTGTATATACAGTTCATTATAGTCCAGTTTCTATTAAAATATATATCTTAATATATTACTGCTTGTTGTTTTATGGCATACATTTAACAGACAGGAAACTGTTTTGGAATGTTTAACTTAGTGACCTTAATGTCACACAAATGTATGTTTTTGCTTGCCATGGCAACATTAAAAAGAGGATCTTGCATAGGGATATGAATACTGTTTTAAAAGTTAACCGTTTAAACGATTAAAATATATTTTGTTTAAACAGTTAACCGGCTGGGGCAGGCGGGGGTTAACGGTTAAGGCGGGTTAAAAGGTAAGACTAATGCTTACCGGTTAACATTTTATATCCCTTATCTTGCACAAAGACAACTTATAAAATACTTGAATCAAGGAGTTGTTGAAAGAGGGGTGAGATGTGCAATAACTGTGTCCATTTGAGTGAAGTTCTCTTTTTTATTTATAATTTTTTTATATTTCTAGAGCATCTTGTCTAAATCCTTGTTCTGATGCGTTTGTGAATAAGCTTTTTGTTGTTGTGTATTTGTAGACACTCCAGTATTTACAGCAGAATGCTAAGGAAAGGGCAGAACTTGCAGTGAATGCCACAGCAAGTGGCAGCATCAGTTTTACCATTCCCTCAGCAACTTCCAAGATATCCATGCAGGAACTTGAGGAGTTACGCAAGCAACTTGGCAGTGTAACAACCAGCTCCAGTGTACAGCAGGTACTGTCTCTTCCACAGTCTGGAGATACAAGACTGCCTTGAGAGTGTAGGGCTTTAATCTTTATCTTTTATTATCTTGTGGTGTAATTGTGGCAAAGTGGGAATTTTCTGTAATATTTTTATAAATCCTATGTGTGCCTCACTATCCCTCTGTACTTTGCATTGCTTCCCAGCGGAAGGAAAAAGGGTAAGTCTTCTCTTGGGTAGGGGAAGAGACACAGGACATGGTGTGGGTGTCACCTTGCTATCTGATCTGCAGTAAATAGGATAATTAAGGAACTGGTCAAAACTGATGAAGATCAACATAGGGTCCAAAGCAGTGGTTCCCAAAGTGGGGTTCGTGAACCCCTGGGGGTTCGCAGGACATTTCAGGGGGTTCGCAAGAAAAAATTCATTAATGGCGGCCAGAGGACTCTGCTGGGACCCAGTTGCAGGGAAGACAGACTGAGCCCCAGGGAGAGCGGGGCCGGGCAGCCCGAGCCCTCCCCTGTCAGCCAGGGAGCCGGCAGCCTGAGCCCCGTCGGCAGCCCGAGCCCTCCCCGTCAGCCAGGGAGCCGGCAGCCTGAGCCCCGTCGGCAGCCCGAGCCCTACCCTGTCAGCCAGGGAGCCGGCAGCCCGAGCCCCTCCCCTGTCAGAGGGGGAGCCAGCAGCCCGAGCCCCAGGGAGAGCGGGGCCGGGCAGTTTGATCTAGCAGCCCCAGCCCTCCTCTGTCAGCGGGGGAGCCGGCAGCCCGAGCCCCAGGGAGAGCGGGGCCGGGCAGTTGGGGCGGCAGCCCGAGTCCCGGCGGTCAGTAGGGGAGCCGGCAGCCCGAGCCACAGCGCTCCGCGCAGGGCTGGCAGCCTGAGCCCCAGGGAGAGCGGGGCCGGGCAATTGGGGCCAGCAGCCCGAGCCCTGCCCCCGTCAGCGGGGGAGCCGGCAGCCTGAACCCCAGCGCTCTGCGCGGGGCTGGCAGCCCGAGCCCCAGGGAGAGCGGGGCCGGGCAGTAGGGGCTGGCAGCCCGAGCCCCGCCCCCGTCAGCGGGCGAGCCGGCAGCCCGAACCCCAGCCCGAGCCACAGGAATTTGCCAAATCTCATCTAAAGCCAAAACCACAGCCCTCCTTGTTACCACCAGCCACAACCTCACCCGAAACTAGAGGTGGGTGAAAAATACCAAGCATTTTTCACAGAAAGTTTTGAATTTTTTTCACATTTTTCAAAATTCCCCAAGAAAAATTTACAAAAAACTGAAACGGAAAAATGGTCCATTTTCAAAAACTGTTTTCATGAAACATTTTTCTGATTTTTGAAAACCAAAAATGAATTTATTTTTATTCGAAACCATTTTTTTTAAACAAAAGCCAAAAAAACATTTTACAGAAACATCTTTGGTTTCTGGTTTTTCTATGTTCGTTAAAAAAAGTTTCAATTAAAAATATTTTTCAGAGGTTCATAGATTCCGGGGCCCAGCAATTGGGGCATCCATCACACTGAGGAAATTTAAACTTAAATCCCTGAAAATATTCATTTTTAGGAGGGGGTTCACGAGATTTCACAATTTAGTGAAAGGGGTTCGCGGGCTGTTAAAGTTTGGGAACCACTGCAATAGAGGAACATAGGACCGGCCCATATAGATTAGATCCAGAGCACACTGGATCAGTCCATTGTATCCTGTGTCCAACAGGACACTGCACCAGAAGCTTTGGAGGAAGGTGTAAGAACCTCGCAGCAGGGAGGCAATGGGATAATCTTCCTAGCTGCTAATAGAGCTGGGCAAAATTTTTCAGCTGAAATGTCTTTGGTGAAATATGCAGATTCAGCAACATCAGATTGTTTTGTGAAATCATGTCAGTTTTGTCAAATTGTTCCTGTAAGAAAAAAGACCATAATAAATTTCTGAAACAGTCTAAACACTTTGATTTTTTCAGGTCAGAATGACTTTTCATTTGGGAATTTCCTTTGTTTTGTTTGATTAAAAAATAAATAAAAAACAAACAAACAAACAAACATTTCATTTACAGAAAATCAAAATGAAAAATATAGTTTTGGGTTGAATGAAAGTTTTCTTTAGACAAAATCTATTTTTTCTTTTTTACTTTCCTATTCACCATAAATTAAAAAAAAAAAAAGTTTTCAGTTCAACCCCCAAAAAGTTTTCTTGTAATTTTTCAGAATTGCAGCAAACTCAAAAATCTGTTATTCACCTAGCTCTAGTTGCTAGTAGTTAAAGATTGGCTTAAGCTGGGAATCATGAGGTCTTGTATTGCTTCCAAAATTAACAAAAATATCCAGATTTATAGTAGCCAATCCTATCCATGTAAATGCCCAATTCCTTTTTGAATCTTGCTAAGTTCTTGGCCTCAACTGTATCCAGTGGCAATGAGTTCCATAGGCTAATCAGCTATTGTTTGTAAAAGTATTTCCTTTTACTGGTTTTGAATTTGCCACCTTTCAGTTGCTTTTTTTGTGTGACAGGGAAAACCGAAGTTCCTGATCTACCTTCTCTAGACCATTCAGTATTATAAATGTTTATTGTGTCCCCTCTTATTCATCTCCTTCCCAAGGTAACAATCCCAGTCTTAAGCAGTATTGAATACTAAGGTTATGACTACACTACGAAATTAGGTCGAATTTATAGAAGTCGATTTTTTAGAAATTGATTTTATACAGTCGATTGTGTGCGTCCCCACTTAAGACCATTAAGACTATTAACTCAGCGGAGTGCGTCCACAGTACCAAGGCTAGCGACGACTTTCGGAGCATGGCACTGTGGGTAGCTATCCCATAGTTCCCGCAGTCTCCACACCCCATTGGAATTCTGGAGATGATAGGGGGAGTGTAGACACATTCTGGGCAGACTGCATGGTCACCTGTGCTGCTGAGTGCTGCTGAGTTCGCCACGCTGGCCAAACAGGAAATGAAATTCAGAAGTTCCTGGGGCTTTTCCTGTGTACCTGGCTAGTGCATCTGAGTTCAAAGTGCTATCCAGAGCGGTCACAATGGAGCACTCTGGGATAGCTCCTGGAGGCCAATACTGTCGAATTGCGTCCACACTACCCCAAATTCGACCTGGTGATGTCGATTTCAGCGCTAATCCCTTCATCAGTGGAGGAGTACAGAAATCGATTTTAAGAGCTCTTAAAGTCGAAAAAAATGGCTTTGTCATGTGGATGGGTGCAGGGTTAAATCGATGTAACGCTGCTAAATTTGACCTAAACTCATAGTGTAGACCAGGGCTATGTCTGGGTGTGGTGTGGTGTGAGACACTGTATGGACCTGTGCCCATCCCTCTGTTGGTGTCCAGTAACCCTGATCATGGGTCCTTATTATTTAGTAGTTTAGCCTTTTTTTAGTAGTTTTTTATACATCTCTCAGGACAGCTACTCCTACTCTACCATTAGACTGGCCGTGAGGCAGGGAGAATGCGATGTATTCAAATTCTGCTGATGCTGCAAACTGTGCAAATTCCCAGCAGGCAAACTGCAGTCCTTTATCTGTAATAATGGCCTCTGGAATTCTATGCCAGGCAAAGTGAGCTTTGCCACATTCTCGGAAAGAGGATGAGGATTTTGTGCATAGGGGATGTATTTCCCAATAATCTGATGTGACAAAGTTCCTCCTCTATCTTGGTGGGTCCTGCGCTTATTGGTGGATTTTCTTGCCTCAGAGATTCACCATGTGGGTTAGGGAACAGCCCAGAGACCTTCCCCTCTGGAAGAACCCACAGTCCAGGTCAATTGGGA
>NW_020691378.1:0-7227 GCF_002925995.2 Terrapene triunguis
CCTTAGACAGATTGCAGAGGTTCTTGAAGGCAAACTGCTCTTGCTTGCTGCTTAAATCTCCAGGTATTCCTGTCACAGGCCCGACACCTTTCCCAGCCTGGCTCAGACCTTCGCCCCACCTTGGTCTTTGTTTCTTAGATGTTCTCAGCAGTCAGCCTGGGCGGGGATTCAGTGACGACTGAACCAAGATTAACTCACTCCCCTGCCTTACATAGGATTGACACATGGGGTGTGTGTGGGGGGAATTCTTTTTTCCAGTGTTGTCCCCCACCCCTCCTGGTATTCCATCATGGAGTCCAGAACCATGGGCCGGGATCACGTGATCAAAGCAGCCAGGAGTCAGAGGTGCTTTGTCCCATCCCAGGCAGGTGGGAGAGGAGCATCTTCAAGGACGTATTGTTCTTCCGAACGGCCCAGCCGGACTGATGGCTGCTGTCTGCTGGGTGTTCCCCAGGGGGAAACCCACTGGTCATTGGTGCAGAGTCGATATTCCTGATATTCAGGCCTGGTACATTCACACCAATAGCATAATCATATTCAGCCAATCGTCACCTTTCTATTGATACCTCACATGCCTCGTCTTGCACAAAATATGTCACAGTGATGCTATAATTATGTTGTTACACTAGTTCTTTGAAGAATACCGTGTGTGGTGTCACAGGGTCTGGGAGGTTAGAGCGGATGGAAGTGGGGTCTAGTGGTTAGAGCGGGGGGGGGCTGGGAGCCAGGACTCCTGGTTTTATCCCCGGCTCTGGGAGCGGAGTGGGGTCTAGTGGTGAGAGTGGGGGTTCATAATTGTCTGCAGCTTTGTGAAATTGACCCTTCTAAAGCACCAAGTATGTACAAGATTGGTCCAGACCGGGGTGGCCAACTTGTAACTCCGGAGCCACCTGCAGCTCTTCAGAGGTTATTAGGCAGCTCCTTGTCTAGGCACCGACTCCGGGGCTGGAGCGACAGACGCCAACTTTCCAATGTGCCGGGGGGTGGGACTCAGTGTCCCTGGGTGTTGCTGGTTTAACGAGGTGTGGGGAGAGGGAGTTTGTTGTTACAGAGGACCGGAGAGGGAACTTGGGACCCCAACCACTGGCGTGAAGAATGGAGACCCCAGCGACCGGTGACCGGGTGACCCGGAGACCCAGCTCAGGAGTCACAGCCGGTTCTGGCCAGTGGGAGGATACCAGATGCCGAGCTGGGAAGCAGGGGGGCTCTGGGCTGGAGAGAGGGAGCAGGCAGAGCCCACCTGGATGCAGGGGAGACTGGGATATGCTGGGCTGAGGGAGGCCAGGCCTGAGGCCCTGAGAGTTTCCTGTGCTCTGTTCAACGCTCAATAAACCCTCCTGTTTTATACTGGCTGAGAGTCGCTCTGGTCTAGAGAACAGGGCGGTGGGGGGGGCATCTTCCCCTTCGGGGGGGTGGAGGCCCTGGGGGTCCGGAGTGAGGGTCTACCTGAGGGGGCCCATGGCGAGAGAGAGACGTGCTAAGGCTCAGAGAGGTGCGGCTCCAGGAGGTGGAGGGGCCTGACCCCGAGAGAGAGTGGACCCCCGAGAAGGGCTGTCTCACTGAAAGGGGGTTCCCCCCACGGACCACACGGGGCCAAGAGTGGGCACGATCTGTGAGTCCGTGACGGCATCACCATCTGATGAGACTGCATCAGCTGCTTTTCCCCCCAGATACAGAACAGAAATATTTATTGCCTTTCTTCATTTGTAGTGATAATTCTGCCATTTCCATCTAGTAATGGACCAACACCATTGGAAGGATTCTTTTTGTTCCTAAGATACTTTAAAAAGCTCCTTATTGTCCTTAACTCTGTTCTCCTTGTGTCCGGCGGCTTCCCTTATCAATTTTCTACAATTCTTCGCTTCTGATTGATATTCATTACTATCAATTTACCCTCACTTCCAATTTGTTCTTTTTTATAGCTGCCTCCACTTCCCTTCTAAACCAGGTCAGTTTGTAACCAATATGGCCTGGTTTTTGGGGATCTAGGAAAGTGTTCTTAGGCCTGGTCTACACTAGTCGGTTATTTCGGAATTAGCCGAGTTAATTCGAAAAAAAAAAAAAAATGATTCCGTCCACACGACCAAACCGTTTTTTTTCGATTTAAAGGGCTCTTTAATCCGATTTCCGTACTCCACCTCGGCAAGTGGAGTAGCGCTTAAATCGAGATCGCAATCCCGGGTCAAAGGTATTGTGGACACAATTTGACATTATTGGCCTCCGGGAGCTATCCCAGAATGCTCCCTTGTGACCGCTCTGGTCCACCCTCTCAACTCCGATGCACCAGCCAGGTGGGCAGGAAAATCCCTGGGAACTTTTGAATTTCATTTCCTGTTTGGTCACCATCAGCACAGGTGACCATCAGCACAGTCCACCATCACAGGAGATCACGCAGTCCCGGATTCGCAGACGAGCTCCAGCATGGTCCGAACGGGAGGTACTGGATCTCATCGCATGTTGGGGAGACGAATCTGTTATGGCAGAACTACGTTCCAAAAAAAAGGAACGTAAATACATACGCTAAAGTCTCCAGGGCCATGACGGAAAGAGCCTACTCCAGGGACACAGAGCAGTATTGTACAAAAATCAAGGCGCTCAGGCGAGCGTACCAAAAAGCCAGGGAGGCAAACGGGCGCTCTGGGTCACAGCCCCATACATTCCGCTTCTACCGTGAGCTGCATGCAATTATGGGGGGTGACGCCACCACTACCCTACCACTGTCCATGGACACCTGCAAGGGGGGAGTTGCACGGAGCAAGGAGGAAGAGTCATTGGAGGATGAAGAGGAGGACGAGGAGGAGGACAGTGCACAGGCAGCAAGTGGGGAATCTCTTTTCCCCCCTAGCCAGGAACTATTCTTAACGCTGGAGCCAATAGCCTCCCCTCACTCCCAAGGCGGGCTCCCAGACCATGACCCTGGAGAAGGTACTTCTGGTGAGTGAGAGCCTGATCGGAGCCACGCGGTGGGGGGGAAACCCAGCCGCGCTGGGCTGTTCGCGTTTAGTTTAAAGGGCTCATCCCTGCTCAGAGCCTCATCGGTGCCACGCGGTGGGTGCGGGGTGTGGGGTGCGGGTGTGTTCTGTGAAGCGATCATCCCAGAGAGCCCACAGGCCCTTCTTTTATATGGCAAACCCACCAGGCATTGCTTGCTATGGGAAAGGGGGCCCAGCAGTTTGAAAGCATTGAAATGAACGTAGAAGAAGCAGAACCCCGCGTGCCCCTAGGCTGCCTGCGAGCTGAATTCTGTTGCCCGGCCATGTGTGATGGCTGACTCACACCAAAGTGGCAGGCACTTCAGTGTAAGAGGCAAACCGCTAACTTGTACAGAAAGAACATGTGCTGTGTACTATGAATTGCCTGTTTCACTGAGGAGTGTCCCCTTTGTTCTCTGAAATGTATCTTTGAAAACACTACCCTCCCTTTTTCTCCTCCCGCAGGTGCAAATGTTTCGACGCGGCCCCTATCTACTCCGTCCCAGAGGCTGGTCCAGATGAGAAGGTGGAAAAAACGAACTCGGGACGACATGTTCGCCGAGCTCATGCAGTCCTCCCGCACTGATAGGGCCCAGCTGAATGCGTGGAGGCAAACAATTGCGGGGTCCCGTAAAGCATTACGGGAACACGAAGAGAGGAGGGACGCGTGCGATGACAGCAGGCAGGACGCTATGGTCAAGCTCATGGGGGAGCAAACTGGCATGCTCAACTGTATGGTGGATCTAATGCGGGAAAGGCAGCAAGACCACAGACTGCCGCTGCAGCCCCTGTATAACCGCCCTCCCTCCTCCCCAAGTTCCATAGCCTCCTCACCCAGGTGCCCAAGAACACGAGGGGGGAGGCTATGGGGACCCACACACTCAACCCCAGAGGATCGCCCAAGCAGCAGAAAGCTGGCATATGCGAACTTTTGATTTGGTTTCTGGACTTGTCCTTCCTTCCGCCTCCACCCCCCTCACCCAAAATGCCCCCTCCGCGGTCTACCTTCTGATTTCTCTCAATGTGTTGTGCAACAAATAGTAAAGAACGGTTTTTAAACAATTTTGACTTCATTTCCTTTCATATATATAGGGGTCGGGTAACTTCAAGAGAAACAAACACAACTGTCACACCGTACCCTGGCCAGTCATGAAACTGGCTTTCAAAGCTTCTCTGATGTGCAGCGCACCTTACTGCACTCTTCTAATCGTCCTGTTGTCTGGCTGTGCGAAATTGGCCGCCAGGCGAGTTGCCTCAACCTCCCACCCCGCCATAAACGTCTTCCCCTTACTCTCACAGATATTGTGGAGCACACAACAAGCAGCAATTACAATTGGAATATTGGTTGTGCTGAGATCTAAGCGAGTCAGTAAACTGCGCCAGCGCGCTTTCAAACGTCCAAAAGCACATTCGACCACCATTCTGCACTTGCTCAGCCTATAGTTGAACTGCTCCTTACTACTGTCCAGGGTGTCTGTGTACGGCTTCATGAGCCATGGCATTAAGGGGTAGGCTGGGTCCCCGAGGATAACTATAGGCATTTCAGAGTAGCAGCCGTGTTAGTCTGTAGCCGCAAAAAGAACAGAAGTACCTGTGGCACTGTCAAGGCTGCTTCCCCACTCTGAACTTTAGGGTACAGATGTGGGGGCCTGCATGAAAACTTCTAAGCTTAACTACCAGCTTAGATCTGGTCCGCTGCCACCATTCCCAAAGCTAATTCCCTTCCCTGGGTAGCCTTGAGAGACCTTCACCAATTCCCTGGTGAATACAGATCCAACCCCTTGGATCTTAAAACAAGGAGAAATTAACCATCCCCCCTCCTTCCTCCCACCAACTCCTGGTGAATACAGATCCAACCCCCTTGGATCTAAAAACAAGGAAAAATCAATCAGGTTATTAAAAAAGGCTTTTAATTAAAGAAAAAGGTAAAAATCATCTCTGTAAAATCAGGATGGAAAATAACTTTACAGGGTAATCAAACTTAAAGAGCTCAGAGGACCCCCCTCTAGCCTTAGGTTCAAAGTACAGCAAACAGAGATAAACACCCTAGTAAAAGGTACATTTACAAGTTGAGAAAACAAAGTAAAACTAACACGCCTTGCCTGGCTGTTTACTTACAAGTTTGAAATATGAGAGACTTGTTCAGAAAGATGTGGAGAGCCTGGATTGATGTCTGGTCCCTCTCAGTCCCAAGAGCGAACAACCCCCAAAACAAAGAGCACAAACAAAAGCCTTTCCCCCCCCCCAAGATTTGAAAGTATCTTGTCCCCTTATTGGTCCTTTGGGTCAGGTGTCAGCCAGGTTACCTGAGCTTCTTAACCCTTTACAGGTAAAAGGATTTTGGAGTCTCTGGCCAGGAGGGATTTTATAGTACTGTACACAGGAGAGCTGTTACCCTTCCCTTTATAGTTATGACAGGCACCTTAGAGACTAACAAATTTATTTGAGCATAAGCTTTCGTGGGCTATGTGAGGAACTGAGACTGTTCTTAAAGTGGTCTGTGAATGCTGACAGGGGAGTGTGGCTAGGATAGTCTGCATTGGGGGATGGGAGAATGACTGAAGGGGAATACCTGAGCATGTAACATGAGAACCCAGGAAGGGGGGGAGGCGAGGTGACACCTTTGCCCGGGAAACTGAACAAAGGGAGTGGGAGGGGTCGCTGAGGAGAGTGGGAGAAGCTGGCTAGTGACCAGGGCTGGGGGGGAGACGGGGCTCTGTCCTCCCAGGGGGGCTAGGGTGCCCGGGGACCCCAAGCTGGACCCAACTGAGGGGGGTCCCGCTGTCTGTGCCTGCAAGACCTGTCTTGGACTGTATTCCTGTCGTCTAAATAAACCTTCTCCTTTACTGGCTGGCTGAGAGTCATGGTGAATCGCAGGACGCCGGGGGTGCAGGGCCCTGAGTCCCCCCATACTCCGTGACAACTGGTGGCAGAGGTGGGATCTACTGCACCCCGTGGACGGCGCTTCCTGCAGTAAGTGACTGGGGAGAAGTAAAACGAAGGGGGATTGACGGGGAGCAGGCGTGCTGAGGAGTCAGAGAGAGACGGTTATCACCCCTGGGAGTGTGTGACCAGCGAGAAGGACTGTTGCAGTAACAGGGTCCCCTGGGGATCGCAGCGAGTGGTCCCAGGGGCAGAGGAGTCTGCAGCTCGACCCTGGCAGAGAGGTGGTGACCTCGAGAAGGGCTGGACACTAGGGGTCTCCCTGGAAACTGTGGGGAGCGGTGAGCACACAGGCCTGTGACTGGCCAGCAGGAAGATGTATGCCAAGCGGCTTAAGAGCGACCTGGTGGAGCTGTGCAAGCAGAGGGGGCTGCGCAGTGGGAGGCTCACCAAAGAACAGCTCATTGCCCAGCTGGAGAAGGGAGATCGCGTGAATGAACTGATCCCTGTCTCTGAGGGAAGCAGCCTGGCAGATGCAGCGCAGGCCCCAGTGTCTGTCCCCGCTGGGAGTGGTCAGCCGGCTGCTGAGGGCTTCCCGAGACCCCCGCTTCCTATGCCTAGGGGAAGGGTGGGGAGGAGCCCAGCAAATACCGAGGGCGCAGTGACCCCCCCGGCCAGCAGGGGATCCTCCCGGCCACGCTCGCCGGCCAGCAGGGGATCCTCCCGGCCACGCGCGGCATCCGTGGAGCGGAATGGGCTGGACTGGGAGATAGAGCTAAAACTGAGAGAGCTGGAGGATCGTGAACACCAGAGACAGCATGAAGAGAGAGAGAGGCATCGTGAACGGGAGGAGAATGAGAGACAGCGTCAGCAGGAACTGGAGCTGGCGAGGCTGAAGGACCGCGCGACCCCGGCTGCGGTGAGTGAGGGGGGACCCAGGACTGCACTGAGCTTTGATAAGTGCATCCTGGCCCCACGTAAGGAGGGGGAGGACATGGATGACTTCCTGGATGCCTTTGAGACGGCCTGCGAGCTGCACCAGGTTGATCCTGCGGACAGACTCCGGGTTCTCACCCCCTTACTGGACCCCAAAGCCGTGGCATTGTACCGCCAACTGGAAGAGGCGGAGAAAGGGGACTACGAACTATTCAAAAAGGCCCTGCTAAGTGAGTTTGGGCTGACTTCTGAGATGTACCGGGAAAGGTTCCGGAGTCAGGATAAAACCCCTGAGATCTCATATCTGCAACTAGCCGTCCACATGGAAGGATACGCCAGCAAGTGGGCTGATGGGGCCCAGACAAAGGAGGACCTGGTTAAACTGCTGGTATTGGAGCAACTGTATGAGCGGTGCCCATCCGACCTGAGGCTGTGG
>NW_020691378.1:7327-7428 GCF_002925995.2 Terrapene triunguis
CGATGAGTTTGTGAAGAGCCGGGCAGGGGCTGGCAGGGAGGAGTCCCCAAGGAACAGTCCCACCACAACGCAGAGCGAGAGTCACCATGGGCCCTCCCAGT
>NW_020691379.1:0-1259 GCF_002925995.2 Terrapene triunguis
TGTAACTGCAGACAGCAAGAGAGCCTCTTCAGATCCCTACTTACAAGTTTCCTTCATGGAGTGCATATTACTCTTTAAACACAAATGTAAAGATGCCAGACACTAGGTGGAATGTTGTAGATTCTTCATAAAAACATCCATCCTGGGTCAGACCAATGGTCCATCTAGCCAGGTGCTTCAAAGGGGATGAACAGATCAGGGCAGTTATCGAGTGGTCCATCATCCCCTGTCAGCCAGTCCCAGCTTCTGGCAGTCAGAGAGTAGGGACACTCAGAGCATGGGGTTGTATCCCAAGCAAAAAAAATTTCCTGCGCCCCCCTGGCCCTGGCCCTGCCCCAACTCCGACCCTTCCCTGCCCCATTCCAACCCCTTCCCCAAATCCCTGGCCCCGCCGCCTACTCCCCTGGGCATGCTGCATTTCCCCACCGACCCCTCCCTCCCAGGCTTGCCTGGGAGGGAGCGGGGAGAAGCGGAGCGGCGGCACACTCGGGGAAGGAGGCAGAGGTGAGCTGGTGGAGGAGCGGTTCTTCTGCCCCACCCAGGGTTACTTCCTGCGGCCCTCCCCATGCCTCCCACCGCCGCAGCTCACCTCCGCTACGCCTGCTCCCCTGAGCGCGCCACTGCTGCTCCGCTTCTTCCTCCTCCCTCCCAGGCTTGCCGCAAAACAGCTGATTCGCGCGGCAATCCTGGGAGGGAGGGGGGAGAAGCGGAGCGGCAGCGGCGCGCTCAGGGGAGCAGGCGGAATGGAGGTGAGCTGCGGAGGTGGGGGGCGGTTCCTCTACCCCCCCCCAGGGTTACTTCCTGCGGCCCTCCCCCCCCCCCCCCCACCACCACCACCGCCGCAGCTCACCTCCGCTCAGGGCCAGCTCCTGGCTTTTTGCGCCCCAAGCAAATTAAAAAAATAAGAAGCCGGAGTGCCGCCCCTTGGAAAGAGCCGCCCCAAGCACATGCTTGGACCGTTAGTGCCTAGAGCTGGCCCTGATCCCTGGCCATCCTCCATGTACTTATCTCATTCTTTTTTGAACCCAGTTATAGTTTTGGCTTTCATGTGACCTTTCTTCAAATTTACTCTCCATCTACAGATTTTTTTAACTTTTGTTACCGGCTCCACAATGTGTATTCTTACCACAAGCTTGATATCTAGTGTGTCTCCCCCCTAAGAGACAATTAAAAGTAATGTGAATTCTCTCAATGTGAGAATAAGCACGTTTGTTTCCTTGCAATCCTCTAGCACTTTCTTATAAGAAGTAAGCAATAAG
>NW_020691380.1:0-4160 GCF_002925995.2 Terrapene triunguis
CAGGCAGTACCAGTAGCCTAAGCTTTAAACAACCGAACAGGGAGTGAAGCTCCTGAAATTAACCCAGTATTACCCCCTACAGTCACCCCTCCCCCCCCCACAACAGATCTCCCACTTGAAAGATGAATCGTTTGAAATGGCAGCCAAGCGCATTTGAGCTTTCCTGTCATTTGACATCAGTCTGGATTAGTGGTTCTTGGTCTGTGGGCCACTTGGGGCCCAATCAACACACAGCTGCAGCCCATGTGACATCCTCAAGGCCATGTGGGTAGTATAGATATTGTGTGGATAAGGCCCACATAACACAGAGAGCTGCATCTGCAGCCCATGATGGTAAACAGGTTGAGAACCACTGGTCTGGACCATGAAGTGATGGAGTTGCTAGGACTGTTTAAAGGCATTAGCAGTTCAGCTGTAAGAAGGGGTTATTCCTCTTGGCTCAAGAGCCTCCATGGAGGTTGGCTGAAATGGATGCATTAAACAGAGATTAAGCATCTACTGTGTCACATATATAGGGCCCTTCATTTTCAGTTTTTATTTTAACTGTTCCAGGAATTTATCAGTGTTTATTACCACAACAACAAAAACAAGTGAAAATTGGGGCAAAAATATGAATAATTTTTCTGGGTAAATATTGTAGTTTATTTTGGTGGACAGAAAGACAGGGGGGAAAGTATTCAGGAGCTTAAAGCTTTGAATTCTGTTAATCAATGAGATTTGCTGAAGAACTAAAACAGAACTCAAAACACAATGCCACCTCTGAGTTTAAGAAAACAATAGATCTCTAATCCCCAAATAAAACTTTTCATTTGAATGGACACTTTACCGTTGTAGACCTAGAACTATTAGCCTATAGTTACACTTAATAATTGGGTCACACCATTTGCAGTGCATACACTCCACTTCATCTTTTTCTCATGTTTTTGTTTTTTTAAAACTTTTGTTCTGAAATGTATTCTGATACAGGTTTTCGTTTTCTTCCCATCTTAGCAGATAATGGTTTAATGATGATACACTAACAGTTTGAAATGTGTACGTGGTGGGCGTGAGATTCATCAGTACGTTCAGATGTGCACACACTTCAGAGCTTGTGTGCGTGCCGGTTTGTTTAGTGTATGTAGCTTCTAGATTAATACAGAGCCTTACAGCTTTGCATATCCACATAGACGAGCTGGCATCAGATCAGAAAAGTCACTTCTGAAATGCTGCTGCCAGCTGACAAAGGCTTGGCTACTGCAGAATTTCTCCATGTTCCCAGTGAGTGATCAGTTTCAGGCTCCAATGGGCACTCTGGCATCATAGTACAGTAAGAGAAGGTTACTCACCTTGTGCAGTAACTGAGGCTCTTCGAGATGTGCCCCTGTGGGTGCTGCACTTTAGGTGTCTGTGCGGTATGGTAGCAGTGTCTGCATGGGTCACAAATGTGCAGCAGGCGTCTCACGGTGCTATTGGTACCGCTTCTAATGTGCGCACGACCTGAGCCCACCACTTCCTTCTCTACCGCAGAGTCCCCACTGCGAGCTCCAAAGTAGAGGGGAAGAGGGTGGGGATATTGAACCTCAGTTACTGCACAAAGTGAGTAACCTTCTCTTCTTCTTCAAGTGCTGTCCCTAGGGTGCTCTTTAGGTGACTGTAGAGCAGTGCCCCTCAGAAGGCAGGAGGGACTTTGGATTCGCTTGAGTCATTGAGGTGAGTCCAGTTAGGCCCATTATGGCATCGGCCCTGGAGTTGTGAGCGATTGCATAGTGCTTAGTGAATGTGTGGACAGAGGCCCAAGTGGCCGCCTTACAAATCTCTAGTATTGGAACATTATATGTTCCTCACTATCGAGGTTGAAACAGATTGAGTAGAATGCGCTCTGATGTGCGCAGGACGGTCTGTACTCCAAATGCAAGAGCAATTCTGAATGTATGTGGAGATCCATTTAGATAATCTCTGAGTGGATATTGCGTTTCCTTTCGAACGCTCGGTAGTAGAGACAAAAAGTCTAGGGGATTTCCTGAAAGGTTTGGTCCTTTCAAGGTAAAACACTAGCACACGCCTAACGTCCAATGTGTGCAGGACAGTTTTGTTGGAGTACTGTGAGACTTAGGATAGAATGTAGGAAGATGGATTGTTTGGTTCATGTGAAAGGCTGATGTTACTTCGGTAGGAATTTTGGGTATGGATGTAGCGTGACCTTGTCTTTGAGGAATATTGTGTAGAGAAGATCAGCCAGGAGTGCCCCTATCTCACTCACCTGTCTGGCAGAAGTAATAGTGACCGGAAAGGATAAATGTAGCAGGGAGCAGGTGGCTAAGGGTTTGAATGGAAATGCCTCACCAGATCACACCACCAGATTGAGGTCCCAGGCAGGGGTAGGTTGGCGAACTTCTGGGTAGATGTTCTGGAGACGGGTGAGGAAGCGTTTAGTGATTGGGTGTGCAAAGATCGAGGTCCCATCAATTTCATGATGGAAGGCAGTAATGGCCACCAGATGGACTTTGATTGAGCTCGTTGCTAAACCCGAACGTTTCTGCTCCAGCAGGTATTCCAGCACTAATGGTCGTGGTGCTGTAGGGGCTGTCAAGTGTTTTTCTTGACACCAGGAGGAGAACTCCTTCCATTTTTGGAGGTAAGTATTATGCGTGGTCACCTTTATGCTGTTTAGTAACACGTTTAACTTGTTCTAAGCAAGCTAGTTCATCATAATGGAACCATGTAGGAGCCACGCTTGTAGGTGGAGTCAGCGGTGGCTCCAGGCACCAGCGCACCAAGCGCGTGCCTGGGGCGGCAAGCCGCGGGGGGCGCCCTGCCGGTCCCTGCAAGGGCAACAGTCAGGAAGCCTTCGGCGGCATGCCTGCAGGAGGTCCGCCGGTCCCGCGGATTCGGCGGCGGGTATGCCAAAGCCACAGGAGAGGTGGACCTCCTGCAGGCGCGCCACCGAAGGCAGCCTGCCTGCCGTGCTTGGGGTGGCAAAAAAGCTAGAGCCGCCCCTGGGTGGAGTATCTCCAGATTTGGGTGAAGGGTGCGACCGTTGTGCTGCGACAGTAGGTCCGGACAATGAGGGAGAGCTTGAGGGGCACAAGTCACCATGCGCATCAGGTAAGGGTACTATGCTTGTCTGGGCCATGTCAGGACTATGGGGATAATCTTGGCCATGTCTGTTTGTATCTTGTGTATCACATGTGGTATCAGTGGAATCAGTGGGAATGCATACATGAGTTGTGCATTCCATTTGATGAGAAAGGCGTTCCGCAGTGATCGGGGTCCCATTGCCACTCTCGAGCAGAACATTGCACATTTGCGGGTTGTTGGTGATACAAACAAGTCAATGAGGGGAGTGCCCCACTGGTGTAAAATGGATCTCAAAACTCCCCCCTTCATCTCGCATTCGTGGTCTCGGGAGAAGTACCCACTGAGCGTGTCCGCCATTGCATTCGGACAGCAGGGCATATAGGAGGTTGAAATGCATATGGTGTGTTGTATGCACTGTGACAGTCTGTACCTTGGGGGAGCGCCCTGGAACCCCCATATTCCTCATTTATACACAATTGTGATCTTGCATAGAAAGCAGGCCATGTAAGGCATCAGGGAAAGTCATTTCTCTATCCATACATGTGTATCATTAATGCATATGAAGTTATGAGAATTGTGTTGTATGATTGTCACTAAGGCATGCTGTAAATTGGGGAAATCAGCCAGATATTAGCTCCCTAGAAACAACAGCAAGGAAAGTAACCAATGCCCGGGCGGGGTGTGAAACAACCATCAACAGCCATTGTCCAGCAAGGGAACTACAATGCAATGACTCACCTGCATGAGGCCACACCAGGGGAACTGCTCAACCTTGTCTGGGGACTCAGCAATGCCCCCCAGGCATGCCTAGACTTGTATTCTCCAAGCACATGGGCTAAGGGTATAAAGCAGAACACAGGGGGGGCCAGGATTGGCCTTTCTCCTGCCCCCACCTATGCTGCAAGCAACAAGGACACTGAGAAGCAGGCCCGGGCAGAAGAAACGGTTACTCACCTTCTCGTAACTGTTGTTCTTCGAGATGTGTTGTTCATGTCCATTCCAAGCAGGTGTGTGCGCGCCGCGTGCACGCCAGCCGGAAGATTTTACCATAGCAGCGTCCGTAGGGTCGGCTCCGGCGCCCCCTGGAGTGGCGCCTTTATGGC
>NW_020691381.1:0-4419 GCF_002925995.2 Terrapene triunguis
GCCCTCACTGAGCCGGCGCCGTCGCAACTCCCGGCACCGGTAGCCCCACGTGTGCTGCAGTCTAGAGGGAAACCTGCCCTGGTGCGCCCACCGTCGCCAGTACAAGCCTCTCGGCACCGATCCAGATCCCGAAGCAGGTCCCGACGCCGCTCTGAGTCCCGGCGCCGAGTGTCACCTCGGCACCGGTCGTACTCGCGGCCCAGATCTTCCTCGCGGCGCCGCTCAACATCCTGGCACCGCCGTGACGACCGGCACCGATCGGGGTCGAGGCGCAGCTCCCGGCACCGGTATGAGCGCCACTCGGGCTCGAGAGGCCGCTCCCGGTACCACGTCTCCTCCAGATCGTCGTCACGTTCCAGATCGGGATCCCGGCACCGGAGGGACTATCGGCACCGGTCCAGGTCCCGGCACCGTTCGCCGGAACCGCGCAGGGACAGGTCCCCTTACGGTCGGCACCGATCGGCACCGTACCATCCGGTGCCGACGGCATCGGCTTCGGCACCGCCGTGGCCGTCGAGATCGGCGTCGCGGTCTTCTGAAACAGTGGAGCCTGGCCACCTGCAGGAGACCGACGACCCTATACAAGGACCTGCGCATTGGTCCTTCTGGACTCCTTGGGCCTACCACCAAGCACAAGGAGCTCCCCTATCGGCCTCCCGCTCTGGCCGTTCGGAGCCTAGGGCCCCAGAGTCCACCATCTCCCGCCCTCCTCCAAGGGACGTGGAGGCTCCAGTGCCCGCACCTGCAGAGGCCCTGGACCAGGGGGCAGGAGATGCCCAACACCAGGAACACCTGGAGCAGGATCAACCATTGGACCCCTTGCCACCGGGGGTATCCTCCTCGTCCTCTCCTGATGAGGCCGTAGCGGGCACGTCTACCATCGGGCCGCCTCCGATAGACCTTCGGGCCCATCAGGATCTGCTGCGGCGCATGGCTCGCAATCTGGACCTCCTGGTGGAGGAGATTGCGGAGGTCCATGACCCGATAGTGCAGATCATTTCAGCGGATGCTCCATCCAGGGTGGCATTACCGCTGGTCCGCACCATCCAGGCCAACGCCACCACTATCTGGCAGACCCCGGCCTCTATTCCGCCTACAGCCAGAGGGGTTGAGAGAAAGTACTTCGTGCCTTCCCGGGAACATGAGTATCTGTACACTCACCCCCAACCGTGCTCACTGGTGGTGTCATCAGTCAATGCACGGGAGCGCCATGGCCAGCAGGCTGCTGCGCCCAAATCGAAGGACGCTAAGCGCTTCGATTTGTTCGGACGCAAGGTTTATTCTGCTGGCGGACTGCAATTGCGGGCAGCGAACCAGCAGGCGCTCCTGAGCCGTTACGGCTTCAATATGTGGTCCTCGATGGGGAAATTTAAAGAGCTGGTTCCCCAGGACTCGAGGGAAGAGTTCGGGGCCTTGGTAGAGGAGGGCAAGCGGGTGGCATGCACCTCCCTACAGGCGTCCCTGGATATAGCGGACTCGGCCGCTAGGACCCTGGCTTCAGGGATAGCAATGCGCCGAATCTCCTGGCTCCAGGTGTCGGGCTTGCCTCCGGAACTGCAGCAGACCCTGCAGGACCTACCGTTCGAGGGCCAGGGCCTCTTTTCAGAGAAAACAGACTCGAGGCTCCAAAATCTTAAAGACTCTCGGACAATGATGCGCTCCCTGGGGATGCATGTCCCAGGGCCTCAGCGCAGACCCTTCAGGCCCCAGCCTCAGCGGTTCTGCCCTCCCCCGCCTCGTCCAAGACAGGACTTTGCTAGGAGGCGGGGTCGAGGGGGTAGGCGAAGGTCGACCGGCCCTCAACCCGGTCAGAACCAGGGCCAGTCTAGGCCACCTTCAGGGCCCAGACAAGCCTTTTGAAGGTGCGGTCGAGGACGGCACCTCGACCAGTATCCAGGATCCGACTCCCCCTTTCCGGGACCGCCTCTCCCGCTTCCACCGTGCTTGGTCTCGTATAACCTCGGACCGTTGGGTCCTTCGCACGGTGGAAAGGGGATACGCCCTCCAATTTTCCTCGCCCCCCCCCCCCACTCCCCCTCCCCGTCCCTCTTCAGGGACCCTTCTCACGAGCAACTCCTTACACAGGAGGTTTTTGGCCTCCTCGCTATGGGGGCCATAGAGGAGGTTCCATCGGAGCTAAGGGGCAGGGGGTTTTACTCCCGCTACTTCCTGATACCCAAGTCAAAAGGGGGTCTAAGGCCCATCTTAGACTTGCGCGGGCTCAACAAATTCATAGTAAAGTTGAAGTTCCGCATGGTATCATTGGGGACCATCATCCCTTCACCGGATCCTGGAGACTGGTTCGCCGCCCTCGACATGAAGGACGCTTATTTTCACATAGCGATCTATCCGCCTCACAGGCGCTTCCTGCGATTTCTAGTAGGCACAATGCACTACCAATTTGCAGTCCTTCCCTTCGGCTTGTCCTCGGCTCCCAGGGTGTTCACAAAGTGTCTGGCAATCGTCGCGGCCTTCCTTCGTCGACAAGGTATACAGCTGTTCCCGTACTTGGACGACTGGCTGGTACGCGGCCGCACCAGAGACCAAGTGCAGGCCCATGTCCACATAGTGACACGCACTTTCCACGAGCTGGGCATTCTACTCAACAGAGAGAAGTCCACTCTAGTACCAACTCAGAGAATAGAGTTCATTGGAGCAGTCCTGGACTCCAGACATGCCCGAGCCATCCTGCCGGACAGCCGCTTTCATACTATTTCAAGCGTCATTCAAGGACTCAGGGCCTTTCCAACTACCACCATAAGGACATGCCTTGCCCTCTTGGGCCACATGGCCTCGTGCACCTACGTAACCAGGTACGCCAGACTGCGACTTCGCCCATTGCAGACTTGGGTGTCATCGGTTTACCGTCCTCATCGAGACGACCTGAGCATCGTGGTCACGGTTCCGGCCGCAGTCTTGGCCTCCCTCACATGGTGGACGGATCGCACGGCGGTCTGTGCAGGAGTGCCCTTTCACGCCCCACAGCCCTCCCTCCACCTAGTTACGGACGCTTCATCTCTAGGATGGGGCGCTCACCTGGGGGAGCATCATACCCAAGGCCTGTGGTCGCCGTCCCAACTAGCCCTGCACATCAACGTCCGAGAGCTGATGGCAGTGCGCCTGGCTTGTCAGGCTTTCCTCAACTTCCTACAGGGCCGTTGCATGCTGATTCTCACCGACAACACCACGGCCATGTTTTACATCAACAAGCAAGGCGGAGCCCGCTCATCTCCCCTATGCCAAGAGGCCATTCGCCTGTGGGACTTTTGCATCGCCCACTCGATACATCTCACGGCGTCATTCCTGCCTGGAGTCCAGAATACGCTGGCGGACCGTCTCAGCAGGTCCTTCCAAACGCACGAGTGGTCGATTCGCCCGGACATCATCTATTCCGTCTTCCAGAGGTGGGGGTTTCCCCAGGTCGACCTCTTCGCATCTCGGGCCAACAGGAAGTGCCAGGCATTCTGCTCCCTACACGGGCGAGCCCCGGGCTCTCGGTCGGACGCCTTCCTCATGGCATGGAAAGACCATCTGTTCTACGCTTTTCCCCCATTCCCGCTGGTCCACAGGGTGCTGCTCAAGATCCGCAGGGACCATGCACGGGTAATTCTAGTCGCTCCCGCTTGGCCGAGACAGCACTGGTACACACACTTCTAGAGCTGTCAGTACAGAGGCCGATCACGCTCCCCTTGACTCCGGATCTCATCTCTCAGGACCACGGCCAGCTGTGTCACCCCGACCTGCAGTCGCTCCACCTCACGGCGTGGATGCTTCATGGTTGAGTCGCTCAGAGCGGCAATGCTCGCAGGCCGTCCAACAGGTCCTGCTGGGAAGTAGAAAGCCCTCTACGCGGACCACTTATTTAGCCAAGTGGAAGAGGTTCTCCTGCTGGTGTGAGCAACGAGCTACGTCTCCCTCGCAGGCTCCTATCCCCTTGATACTGGAATACCTTCTGTCCCTAAGACAGCAAGGCTTGGCGACATCCTCAATTAGGGTTCACCTCGCCGCTATTTCCGCTTTCCACCCAGGAGAACTCACGTCCTCGGTCTTCTCTAACCCGATGGTCGTTAGATTCCTCAAGGGCTTAGACCGGCTATACCCACAGCAACGACAGCCGGTTCCAACGTGGGACCTCAACCTCGTACTCTCTAGGCTCACAGGGCCTCCGTTTGAACCATTGGCTACCTGCTCGCTCCTGTACTTGTCTTGGAAGACAGCCTTCCTGGTAGCCATCACCTCAGCACGGCGCGTCTCGGAACTCAGGGCGCTGACATCCGAGCCCCCATACACGGTGTTCCATAAGGACAAGGTGCAGCTTCGCCCCCATCCTGCCTTTCTTCCAAAGGTGGTGTCACCTTTCCACGTGAACCAGGATATATTCCTCCCGGTCTTCCATCCGAAACCGCACGCTACTCGTCA
>NW_020691382.1:0-3866 GCF_002925995.2 Terrapene triunguis
TCATTCTAGGAAGCAAGCCGGCTAGACAGTAAAACATAAGAGGCTGCACCCAATGCTACACTCAGTTTTCCCAAAACTAGTAGACTTTATGGCCAGAAGGGACCTTTAGAGAGGACGTTCCATCTTATCCCATTTTGCTTCAGAGCTTTTGGTGAGGGACCTTGTCAAAGGCTTTCTGAAAATCTAAGTACACTATATCCACTGGATCACCTTCATCCACATGCTTGTTGACTCCCTCAAAGAATTCTGGTAGATTTGTGAGGCATGATTTCCTTTTACAAAAACCATGTTCACTCTTCCCCAACAAATAGTGTTTATCTATGTGTCTAATAATTCTGCTCTTTACTATCATTTCACCCAATTTGCCTGGTACTGAAGTTAGCCTTAGTGGCCTGTAATTGCCGGGAGCATCTCTGAAGCCTTTTAAAAACATTGTTGTCATATTAGCTCTACTCCAGTCATCTGGTACGGAAGCTGATTTAAAGGATAGGTTACATACCACAGTTAAGTATCAGAGGGGTAGCCGTGTTAGTCTGAATCTGTAAAAAGCAACAGAGGGTCCTGTGGCACCTTTAAGACTAACAGAAGTATTGGGAGCATAAGCTTTCGTGGGTAAGAACCTCACTTCTTCAGATGCAAGTTAGTTAGTAGTACTGCAATTTCAAATTTGAGTTTCTTCACAACTCTTGGGTGAATACCATCTGGTTCTGGTGACTTATTGCTGTTTAATTTATCAATTTGTTCCAAAACCTCCTTACTGGTCCTTACTGAATACTGTCAAGTCATGATCAGTGGCCCCAGAGCAACCACAAACATCCAGTCCAGTGATCAGTTCAATTTTATCCACCACAAGGAGGCCAACAATAGAGTCACCCCTAGTTGGGTAGAAAACTTTGCATTAGAAAAGTATCTATAATTTTTCAAAATCTCCAAGGATGATTTACTCCTGGCTATGGGAGACCTCCCCGTCTGTCTCCCAGTAGGAAGTCCCCCGTGCTGACCTAATTTCTTCCCACAAGTCACAGACAGGTGCTAAAGGAGAAACGTTTCCTGCTCTCTGGTTTGGATTCAGTGAACTGTGCCAGCCCCCCACCGGTTCATCTGCTGGGCTGTGTTAGTTAGCAGATTGATCCCTATCCATTCGAGGTCCTGGGGTTCTCAATAACCAAGAACATAAAACAGGTAATAATGTGTCTAATGCGGGGATTCTCAAACTTCACTGCACTCCGACTCCCTTCTGACAACAAAGATTACTAAACGACCCCAGGAGGGGAGACCAAAGCCTTAGCCCTCCCGAGCCCCACCGCTCCAGGTGTGGGGGGAAGGCAAAAGCCTGAGCCCCATCACCCTGTGTGGGGAGGCCAAAATCGAAGCCCAAGGGCTTCAGCCCCAGACGTGGGGCCTGCAACCTGAGCCTGACTGCCTAGGGCTGAAGCCCTCAGGCTTTGGATTCTACTTCAGGCAGTGGAGCTTGGGCTTCAGCTTTGGCCCCAGGCCCCTGCAAATCTAAGCTAGCCCTGGTGACCCCATTAAAATGGGCTTGCAAGCCACTTTGGGGTCCTGACCCACAGTTTGAGAACCGCTGGTCTAATGTAAAGTGCCACTCTGCCCACCACTTTTATCCTCTCTCCCCTACCTCAATGGGTTGTAACCAGTGACATTAACATTCCAGTCATACACATCGTCCCGCCGGGTTTCCCCATTTCCCCACCCCAGGGAGAATTTCCAGCTCTTCTTCCTTATTGCCCAGATCCCAGTGCCAAGAGCAGTGTTGCTTCCCTTCATGAGTGATGTCTTGAAGGGCACATACACTGCACCACAGCATTCTTCTGAGTCCACACTTGGGTTACTGCAGGTTGGGTTATCTGTAAGCCAGGGAGAGAGTTCATCTTACGTGTTGCTTTCTTCCCTCCATTGGAAGGTGCCCGGGGAGAAAGAGAACGTGTCCCAAGGGCTGAGGCAGAATGGGATTGCTGGCATTGCAGCATGGGATTGCTGGCATTGCAGCATGGGATTGCTGGCATTGCACCATGCTCTCCAGGAACCCTCAAGCCTTCCCTATCTGCTCTGCAGCATCAGAAGAGCAGAGCCTGGATTGGAGCAAGGGAACGGCCTGTTTTCCACAGAATCCTTCCCTCAGGCCCGGAGGATTGACAGCAGAAATCCCTGTGGGAGTTAATGTTGCTCTAAAAAGAGTGGTGCGGCTTCTTGACTACACAATGCAAAGTGATCTGTTTGTAGAGATGCAGAACGCCCTGCAGTGATTTCGCTGAGAAGATTCCCCTCAGCAGTTGCGGGAGGCAGGACCTTATTCCTTACCTGTCATGATAGGGCTCTGTGAGAGCTTGTAGAGAGCCAGAGGCAGCTTTCTAGAGGGTTCATTCAGAAATTCCCTATGGAACCTAGGGGCTGCGGCCTACAGCAGGAAGGAGCCAGGTGGTTGTTGGAATGACTCTAGGTGGAATGCTATGGGATGGCTTTCTGATCACCGCTTCACTCTGCTTCTTCCCAACCCACCTTTGGGGTAAGTCCATCACCTCCTCCTTAGTGTATATGGGCTGGAAACCAGATATGGCATTAGGGAGGTTGCCCACTCAGCCCATGCACAGGAGGATCCATTGCAGCTCAAGTCCTCCCGCTTGTCGCAGCCCAGAGGAATGCATGACACTGAGCCTGAACTCTGTGACTGCATTAGTCACCAACAGGTGAGTGTGGCAGGAGAGGACACATAACATAAGCTCTGGGATCTGAAGAGAGGTCTCTGGAGCCTCGGGATGTGCAGGTTTGGAGACATGTGGCTCCTACCTAGTCCAAAGTAACCTGCCGTGCTCCCTGACAAGAGCCATATTAACAGGCAACACTGCGATTGACCCCCATGCCTCTCTATTTCCTTGGCCACATGTATCGTGTCCTTTCATACACTACTGCTACCACCTCAGGGATTTGTTGGCTTGAGATCATGTTGATAGAAGCATGCAATAGTGACAGAAACTGGGATGTCAAGCCCCTAGAGTGACCTCTTACCTTTATAGACCTGCCCTTTCATCGTACAAGGCTATTTTAAAGTTGAGTGTGATAGTAAAGAGACCCATTTTCAACCCTTCACCACACAAGACAAAGCCCACAGTATTCATCATTAACTATTTATTTCTACGCTCCTGGCTCCCAAACTGCTTTTCCTCCTTACTGCCACCAGCCACCTTCGCGTTTTCCTCTTCTCTCCCCAGCTCTGCTCACTTGAGTGCAGCAGCTCAGCGGATGCTCCAGCTTTACTCTTTCACTTCCATTCTTCTTCACTTCTGTGGATGGCTGTATTTGCCATTGAGCAGCATGATGGAAATACCTGAGTCCTCTGTCTAGGCACGCAGGCCCAGCAGCTAAAGCCAAAGCCCCACTGAGAGCAGTGGGAAATTAGCTTGGTGTGTCAGGAGTGGAGGCTTGGCCCATGGGGACCCCAGGCACTGCAGCTGCTGCCACCTACATGGTGAATCCTCCAACCCATCGCCAAACAGCTCTTCCACATTCTGAAAACTGGCCTCACTGGCTGACTCTCTAGGAGCATAGAAACCCTTTGTTAGAGCAGGAGAGTCTCTTCAATGCAGCTCTCTTTCCACGGCTTCCAGAGGGTCACAATGAAACACCTGCAAGTCTCTAGGAGTCTCTCAAGGAGTTCCCTGCTCAGTCACTTAGCACCCACTAGCAATGGTCTCTGACAGTGGCATTGCAAAGGGGAGCTCAGCAGATGGTCCCTTCTATGGCTTTCTGAGTGGGAGGGAGGTTGGTCTTGTCATTTAAGGCCTAGCTGTCAGAGTCAGGGCTCCTGGGGTTCTCTGGCTTTGGAAGTGGGTGGGGTCTAGTGGTTGGAG
>NW_020691383.1:0-9557 GCF_002925995.2 Terrapene triunguis
GTTTGACTACATTTATTTCAGAAGCATTTTGGCTGTAGAGCAGTGATCAGGCTTTGATGACAAAGTACAACCATGTGAATTACACCAAACTGACCTCTTTATGGACTATCTACTGACAGAACATAGGGAACAGTTCCAAGCAGTTATTGTAGAGGGCCAGCTACTTCCCAGGACAACCCCGCAAGCCTCCTCTGAGCCGCTGATACCGCCACCTCTTTGATTGCTTTAGCGGTGGGAATGAGAAGAGCCTCCTGGCTCCAACTCTCTGAAGTTCCGAAAGAGGTCCAGAGTATGGTACAGGACCTTCTTTTGATGGGTCCAGTTATTTGCAGATAGCATGGATGAATCTCTGCGAACACCAAAGGACTCTAAAGCTACCTTGTGTTCTCTTGGTATTTATACACCCATCTACAAGAGAAAACTCAACAAGTCTCAGGCGGCCCATAGATCCTGCCCCATCCAATTCCTTCCCTCCCTGAGGTCCTGTGAGCCACACCAAAAGAAGCAGAAGTTTCAGAGAAGGAAACAGTTCTCTACTCAGCCTCCCGCCCCTTTAATACTTCTTTCCTGATCAAGGACTACGATGAGGCCCTTCGCCACAGTAGCCTGGTTGAAGCCTCTCGTCCTATGCTTCCTGAAGCATCAAATCAAGAATCATGGGGAAGTGCACCTCTTTTCACACCATCTCTCTGAACAAGCCAGCATAATTTTGCTGGAATTTAGTCTGAACCAGTTGTCTAGGCACAGATTTCATCAGTACAGTTCTTTAAGAACCAAGGCTCTTCATCAGAGTCTGAGGTCAGAGAAAGGGACATCAGCTGGCTAACCCCATCCACACCTCCCCCCAAAAATATTTTCTCCTAATGGCAGCACATGCACGCACATACACACAAGTTAATCTACATAGAGTTTGGTGTGACTTCATTACACATAAGTAGGTACTTAATATGGTAAGTGAAACTACCATTTCTCTGGAAAGCCAGAATCATCATGTGCTGTTATTTTGGTTTATGACCAACATTGTGCCTGGAGGGAAGTTTGTTGTTTTATATGTTGCAAATAACAGGACTCTCTTTCATCAAATGAATGCTGAATCTCTCGATTCGGGCTATAATTTATTCCATGTGTGTTACTTCTATTTTGTGTAGCCATGTCTTAATTGTAGGGCTCCATCTTGTGAGCCATAGCTTGGCAATACATTTGTTAGCAGCTACCATTAACATTCTGAATTGTAGTTCTGTACGGTTTTGTAGTGTGGTGGTGAGGAGGGGTGTCTCCAAGAATATACTAGATTGAATTCCTATCAAGCTGTACACTGAAAGTATTTGTTGGCTCTATTTGATATAGATTCTTATAATGTTCTCATCACCGTAATATCTGAGCACCTTCCAGTAGCGCTTTAAGCAAGGTGCCTACACATTTGTCATGTCTTTTTTTCTCTCATCCTCTCCCTATGTATCCCTATCTATGTGTCTGTAACCAGAAACTGTAGATCAGGGAGCAGTTCCAAGAAATGTTTTTGCTGACTTGTGTGTCCATAGCCTCTCCAGCAAAGATTGCAGGAGGGACAGGGTTGGCTTCATTTTGTAAATGATAATTGATGTGCAGAAGAAAAGTGAGATTATTTTACATTAGAATTAATGTAATTAAGAAGGTGAGTGAGTGGAGGGAGTTGTTCAGCAGATATCTGTCCAAGTTGCCTACTGCTAAAAGACTTATGGCTTGTCTACACTACCACTTAAGACGATGTAAGTTACATTGCCAGTGGCTTTTTCAAGTTTTTGTAAGTTACATTGACTTAAAACTGTGTCTAGGCACTCTCATGAATACAAGGACAGATCCGCATCCAGGTCTGTTCCTAAGAAGAGAGATCCCTCCCTGGCCCTGTCCAAATCCAGTAAACCTTAACATGTGGATCATAAGGAGTCTTAGACTGCTTAAGACTCCCAGGAAGGAGGGTAAAGCGCGGAAGAGAAAAAGATCTGTTGGTGGCACCGACACCTAAACATAAAGGCTGACATCCACCAGTTTCATCAAAGACTGCTGGACTTGATTCTTCAGTGGTACAGGCCCACCCTTCTAAGGATGGGCCACCCGCAACATCTCTGGACGCATTGGAATGGTCAGTCCCAACTGCAGGAATACCCCAAACATCAGGATGTGCAGACACGTATTCACCAGATGATATCTTTTTCTGTTATCCTCAATCCCCTCTCCTCTCTGGCCCTTCTGAGAGACGTTGACGCACTGATGGACGAATCTATTTTGGTAATACAGCAACCCTCTCCACGCTAACCCTCAGGCATGAGCATTCACCCTCCAGTACCAATGTTCCCGTCAGTGGAGCAAGAGTAGAACTCCAACTTGGATGAATCAAACACTCTGGCTGGTCATTCATCTCCTCACAGATGAGTCTTAACAGGGAGGTGAGGAGATCCAGATGCAACTTTCCCAGGGACTCCTGGTACCCAATGCCGTGGGGTCCCCATTAACCAGTTGATCCCTCATAGGCCAGTGGGACCCATATGGCAGGTGTCCAGAATCCATCCATAAGTCCTACTGCACCTCTCCCACACAACATCTCCTGGATCGACGGGCTATGAGGAAGAGGAGGAAATCATCTCCAGATGAAATGATCACTCAATCTTAATCATCTCTGCTGGACGACCATAAGCAGTACCAGGCTCTACTACAGAAGATAGCAAGTTACTTTCAGATACAAGTAAGGTGGCACACTCAGAAGTGAGGCCATCCTAGAGTGAGCCAGCCAGAGTGGTTTGGCATACTTGGCCTTCTGAGCCCTTACACCTAAAAGAGCTGAGAGGCACTAATTCATACTGGCCAGATGAGTTGAGTTCCTTTTCACCCACCCAGTGGCCCACTTGCTGCTGAGGCAGGCAGCCATGGAAAGAGCAAGGTCACAACATCCTACCACCACCCTGGCTGACAAGGGCTCAAAGAGGTTCCACCTTTCAGGAGGAAAGGTATTCTCCTCTACAAACCTGCAATGCTTTATCACTATCAGGCTTTGTTAGCAAAATATGATTTAACAACTACCGTAGGCTGGCAGACTTTACAGGACAAACGTCCCCATGAGGACAGAGCCCAATTTTAATCCTTCATTGAGGAAGGTGAAATAGTGGCAAAAAATTCCTACTGGCTGCAGTGAATCCAGCAGACAAGGCACCTAGAGAGCTAGCCACTGGTATAGTTATAAATAGGGCCCTACCAAATTCACAGTCTATTTTGCTCAATTTCATGGTCATAGAATTTTAAAAATAGTCAATTTCACAGTTTCAGATGTTTACATCTGAAATTTCAGAGTGTTTTAACCATGGGAATCCCCACCCAAAAAGGGGTTATGGGGGTCACAAAGCTGTTGTAGATTTAGGGTATGTCTACACTGCATTGTTAACTTGGATGTGACACTTCTCGAGGCATCCTGGGCTGATAGTTGGGAGTCTTGCCTGTACTAACTGGTTGTTAGCTCCCTATGGATCCCTCCGCCTTCTGGCAGTTAGCATCAAGAGGTCATTGGTCACACCAGGTTTACAATTGCTGGACCCAGGTCTAATGGCCATGCTAATGCAGCCGTACTGCACTACGCAGACCTTCTGACTCAGGTCTGAAGTTTGACCTGTGTCCACACTGCAAAATGGGCTTGGACCAGAGTCACAGCGGGACTTAGACTCTGACCCACCCCCTTTAGCCAGGTCATAGGACCTGGCTCCTGAGTGCTTGCTGAGCTGAGTCAGACTGATTTGTATGTGGACAGAAGGCAGATTTGGGCTCAAACCTGAGTCAGAGCCTAGGCTTAATGCGCAATGTATATGTACCCAAAGCCACAGAGTGAGTCAGTGGCAGAGCCATGAATATAATCCAGAGCCCCATCCCCTGATCTATTAGACTATGTTCCCACTGGCATAAAATCATAAGTCAGAGTTTTCACCTTGGGGAGCTTTTGCTGCCCTTCACATAGCTGCACACTTTAGTGGTGTTAAGTTATGCACATTGTTATCCAGGCTGAGCTGAGAGTAATAGTCCGCTTTAGAAGATATTCAGATGCACATTTTTCATTGGGTATTCAAAGATATGTTACCAAATTATCAAAGGCGTTAGTCACATATCCTGAAGGCTTAACCTCACACTCCTTACATTAAAACCATTAGCATAACTCAAAACACCCTTTGCCATCTGTCTTAATGAGAGCATGCTTGCTCAGTATGTTTACCAAATATCCTGACATATACACCAATGTGCATATATACAAGCTCTCTAATTTCCCTTCTGAACACTAATAAAAACCAGTGACGTGGGTATAAACCAACACTTGTCCCCTCTCTGTGCTCACCATCTTTGGGATTAGAAAAGCCTATCTGGTAACTGAGGCGAGGAAATATCTTATATTAGACCAAGTTCTGTGGACAAAAGAGACAAAACCAACAGAAATTGGTCCAATAAAAGATATTACCTCACCCACCTAGTCTCTCTAATTCTATGGAACCAGCATAGCTACAACAACATTGCAAATATCTGGTAACAGGCACATTTGCAAGTCTTATAGGACGTGCATGCTATAAAACACACACTTGAAGTTCTTATCAGGACTACCAGTGCAGATCTCACAAGATATGCATCTAAGGAGGTCTCTTCCTTAACCTTACGCCAAGGAGTGGGTGGTGGGTGTTTTCCCCAAGCCAGAAAAGCCCAGCTTTCCCGTCCCCTTTATGCACGTAAGTTAACATCTTGACATTACGGCTTACTTACCATACGTAGTTGAGAAAAAGCAGATATGTATTTTATAAGCACAAATAATCCTCAGTATTAAACAATCACCATCTACATACTGTGTGATCAGTGAAAGCAGATGTCTGAGATAGTCTTGACATGCCTGGGACATTTTAAAACACTGAATAATATAACATACAAATCAAGCTGTTTCATCATAACGAGTGATTCTGAGCATGTTGTTCACCATATACTTGGAGCGTGACATTTCAAATCAAATCTTCATTTCATGTGGAAGGAAAGAAACATTGTTTTTTCTTACCTTGACATGTTTATCATTTGGAGGCTGAGCCAGATATCTCACTGGGTTCACACTCTAGTTCCAGAAAATCAAAGATAATCATCATTTGTTACGAGTATCATGCACAGCTTGTTATTTTGTGTGTAGCAAATAGAACAAAAGTGGGAGGGAGAATACAGTAATAATTATTTTAGGAACAAATTTTCTCCCTCTCACCCACCCACCCCACCAGTCGGACTTTTACTGGCTTTTTTAAAGTAATTACAACAACTAAATTTGATTTTGATAAAATCTATTGATCAAGTCTGTCATTTAGGTTGGAACACACAGCAGTGTTTTCTGTGTATTTCCTCAGAAGTGGCTGGCATACTACTGAGAGCTATAAAATAAATGATTTTAAAAGTGTCCTCAATGAGCTCCAAGATGGATTAGCTATTGTACTCCTTTGGTAAAATATACTCTCATATTCTTTTGTGTATAGTTCCTTTCTTCTACTCCAAAACCCTAGAGTAGTTTAGTAGCTAATATGGATCATCAGAGACATTCCTGCTATATCTTATTCAGCTGAGAAAATGTTTCCAATCAGTCAAAAATCCACAAATATCCAGAGATGCCCAACTGGAGTGGAAGCTGAGCACAATTTTTTTCTTCTTTGTGTGTCCAGATGTATGGATCCACCAATTTTTTCCCAGAGGAACGTCATTCTTCAAAGATATGCTGAATGGATGGAGTATTATTGGTAGCACAGGGCTAGTTCTAGAAAATGATAAATTATCTGAAAAATCAGGCCATAGGGCTCTCAAATTGGGTACCCATTTTTGACATTAACGTCTGTGCTTCAGTTGCCATTAAAAGGTGAGTTGTGAAGCTAAATCCATCAGTGTCTGTGTAGCACACAGATGCTAAATAGGACTGGAAGGGACTTCCTGGATCATCTCATGCAGTCCCTTGCTATTGCAGGAAACAGTGTCATATAATCAGGGGTGAAAGTAATTTACAGGACTTAACAGTACTGCTGGAGTCCTGGGGGGGCGTGGCCTCAACCGGAAGAGGCGGGGCCTCTCAAGATTTAAAGGCCCTGGGGCACTGGCTGTGGCTGGGAGCAGTGGCGTAGCCAGGTTCTAACATCAGGGGGAGCGAACACATAAAAAAAGGTGCCACCCGACATATCAAATTACTAATTACATACTTCTAAATTCATTATATATATTTATTTGTACTTAAAATGAAAGCACAAGAATGATCCAGCCACGGAAGGGTTGTACAGCCGGCATTTCACAGGAGAACTTTAGATTATACTGCGATATACTTTAGATTCTAGAAAGTAAATCACAGAATACAGTAGTTTGTAATTGTCACCCCTTGCCCCCGGAGCAGAGCGGCGGCTCGGCTGTGGCAGAGTCATTCCCCGGGCTGCCACTGCTCGCGGAGAAAAGATGCCGCTGAAGAGAGACCACGAGAAAAAAAATCCCCCCTCACCCCCCCTTTTCCTTCCTTCTCCACCTCCTCCGCTGGCACCAGCTGGGCTTCAGAGTCACCAGGAGCTCTGCCCACCAGATTGTGGCTTTTGTGCTGTTCTGTTGAGGTCCCCTTGGATGTCCTGATGTGAGAAAACTGAAAGCTTGGAAGCCGTGTTAACTTCCAAGTGACAGGTGCCTATTGTAGTGCTGCACACTTGGTTTCCAGCCAATGGTTCCCTTATTTCTTGGTGGCATATTAATTATTATTAATAACAAGTCCAGTAGGGCCTAGAAGCCTCACGTGAAGTCAGGCTGTGCTAGAAGCTGTACATATAGAGTACAAAGAGTTTACAGAGGGTGAAAGGAAGTATCCCCATGATTTGGGGTATGTTTACACTGGAAAAGGGAGGTGTAATTTCTGGCTTGTGTAGACATACCCGTGCTAGCGCTGATCAAGCTAGCGTGCTAAAAATAGAAATGGAGCCACAGTGGTGCAAGGAGCTAGCCATCCTGAGTGTGATCCCACCTGAGACCCTTGATAAGCACTCAGGTGATTAGCCCCTCCTGGTGCTCATGCCGTTACACTTCTATTTTTAGCAGTCTAGTTTGATCCGAGCTAGCACCAGATGTCTCCTCCAGCTCCAATGTAGATGTACCTACAGATGGAGAACAGAGGCACAGTCAGACTAAGTGACTTCTTCAAAGTCACCCAGGGAGTCACTGGCAGAGCTGTGAATTGAACGCGTCTCCTGCTTCCATACAGTTGGATTGCCGCTTCACCTGGAGGTCTCAGGACAGTAATAGGCTGATTAGGCCTCAGCTGGAGTATTGTGTCCAGTTCTGGGCACCGCATTTCAGGAAGGATGTGGACAAATTGGAGAAAGTCCAGAGAAGAGCAACAAAAATGATTCAAGATCTAGAAAACATGAGCTATGAGGGAAGATTGAAAACATTGGGTTTGTTTAGTCTGGAAAAGAGAAGACTGAGAGGGAACATGAGAACAGTTTTCAAGTACATAAAAGGAGGGGAGAGAGGAGAGAGGAGAAGAAAGAAAAATTGTTCTTCTTAACCTCTGAGGATAGGACAAGAAGCAATGGGCTTACATTGCAGCAAGTGAGGTTTAGGTTGGATATTAGGAAAAAAGGTCCTAACTGTCAGGGTGGTTAAGCACTGGAATAAATTGCCTAGGGAGGTTGTGGAATCTCCATCTCTGGAGATATTTAAGAGTAGGTTAGATAAATGTCTGTCAGGGATGGTCTAGACAGTATTTGGACCTGCCATGAGGGCAGGGGACTGGACTAGAAGACCTCCTGAGGTTCCTTCCAATCCTATGATTCCACTGTTGTAAATGTCCTGTGTCCCATGAGCATTGGCTGTGGTGACGAGAAAGGAAACAGAATGCCAGGTCTGTGGTGCTTAGCTTCTAAAGCCTCAAGCCAAAAGCCTCCCAGGAAAAAACCTTTCCTGGGGTTTTTATTATATTACTTGCTTTGTTTACAACACTTCTCATTGGTACAAATCTTGCGCATGAAGAAGACATGCAGTAGTCAATTACATAAAGTAACAGCCCCATATCTTGTGCACGTGAAAGCCAGCTGCAAGGGAGAAAAACAGGCAAGCCAAAAGTTTTCCCAAACACAGACGCTGGGACAAGGTCACTCCTGCCTCGTTGCTAAGGGAACAGTTTGCCGCTCTCGTGGGCAGACGATTCGGGAGCAACACATTCCTACAATTGGCTATTAAAGAGCTGCATGTTCATGTAGTGCATTGTGATGGTGTCACATAATGACTGTGCCCCAGGACACACAATAGTGTCCTGCAGTGAGGCATCATCACAACTAAAGATGCAAACAGTGCAACACAGTATCATGGTGCCCTGGCTATCATGCCAGCAGGATACCAGTACTTGTCATTGATGCTCTTCATGCGTTGTGCTTTATAGAATACAACCGTACAGACAGAGAGACCATTCATCCCAGCCTGAAATGCAGCTGCTTCTGGGGTGGAACTTGGCAGCCAATTTGCACCACAACGGTGTACAGAGGCAACAAAGTGAAAAAATGTCTCCTCCTGTCACAACTGCAGGGGCAAGATGGGTCAGCAGGATGCAATCGCCCACACTGGCCAGGAGAGGAGGGTTAAGCAGTGAGGAAATGGACTCTAGTGATCACACATGGTCAGGACGTTGGTTTTAAGCTTCCTCTGAGAGATGGTGGCACAGTGCCCCCTGAGCATCATGCTTCGGCGCTGATTCAATACTGACTCTGAGGGAAGGTCTCGGCTTCCTGCATCACCAGCCCAGGAGCAAGAGCTCACCCAGGATGGTTCAGGAGGTGTTTGCCTTCCCCGCCGCGCAGCCGCCTCACTCTGCCTGGAGCTGCTGGGGCTGGAGGGCCAATGGGGCTGCTGCTCCTCAGCCCCCCCCCCCCCCTGCGCTGCCGCCCCTTCCCCTCCCGTCAGAGCCCACCCCTGCCTGGGCAGCGTGTGCCACAGGGGGCTCGGCTTAGCAAGCTGCGGGAGTGGGGGGAGTCTCCTCCTCCCCCGCAGGGAGCCCGGCAACCATCTGACGCCGCCTGCAGCCCTGGAGCGAGCGAGCCGGGCTGGGGATGCAGGGGGGCGGTGCGGAGCCCAGAGCCAGTAGGCGGCAGCATGCAAAACCTGGCTCCGGATTCCGAATCCGGAGCCCAGTGCTGGCTGCCCGGAAAGGCACCGCTTTTAGAAAATGTGCTCTGGGGAAGCAGCTGCTTCCCCTGCACCCCTCTAGCTACGCTACAGGCTGGGAGCCCCAGGGCCTTTAAATCAACCTGGGGCTCCCAGCTGCAGAGGTGGCTGGGAGCCCCCGGGGCTCCGGGGCAAATTAAAGGGCACGGGGCTCCGGCCGCCGCAGAGCTCCGGGCCCTTTAAATCCCCATCGCAGCTCCAGCAGCCGGAGTTGCGGGGGGGATTTAAAGGGCTCGGGGCTCAGCTCCGAGCCCTGTAAATCCGCCCGGGCTCTGAGCTGCAGGCGGGATTTAAAGGGCTCTGGGCTCCCCACAGCGTCGGGGAGCCCCGAGCCCTTTACATTCCGG
>NW_020691384.1:0-1654 GCF_002925995.2 Terrapene triunguis
ACTCTGATGCAATCTTCTCTTGATGCTGATCATCTATGGTGGCCTTTAACCTTAGTCTCATCTCAAGCACTTTCCACCTATGGAATGCTCTCTGGTGATCTGCTGCCTTCTCATGGCATGCCAGATTTCTAGCCAGATTTTTCCAGTCCTTTGTTCCTGTAGAACCCAATGTGGCTGGAATATTAGACTGGAAGAGTTTGCAACAAAAACAGTGTGCAGCATTCTGGGCTTTTGAGTACATAAGCCATGGCCTCTCCACTTTGTCACCATTGGGGATTTCACACCAGTAATGTGTTGGAAAGAAACTTCTATTTTCATTGTCTTTGGGGAACATGACGTTTTTCACTTGCTGTGGCCCATGCAGTACAAGGAAGTCCCTCAGGCTACTGCTCAAGTGGGTCCATAGTCCTGGATCATCTAGATTTAAGGAACTAAACTCAGCAGCAGCTGTTTCTTGCGCCTCCACCACACTCTTCTCTGATCTACACTTTTCTTCAGGAATGTGCATGGTTACATCCATTGGAGATGGAGATATGGATGCTGCAGTAGCTGCCAGGTCACCTGCACTCTGACTAACGGGAAGATCAGGCATCTCCTCACCACTCACATCCTCACTGGGGCCGGAAGGCTCACCGTGAACATTTGTGTCTATGTATCTCAGGAGAGCTCCTTCCTGCTTAGATAGAAAAGCCTCCTTTGCTTTCTTTCTTTTTCTGAATGCTGCCCCAGAGGGGCGTTTTCTTCTTTCACTCATGACTGCTGTTCTGTGCCAGCTCTAGTGGCTCTCAACAGTCAATTGAAGGGGACAAATAAGCAGGCTGGTAGCAGGGTCTGAGTGAGGGAAGATATCAGCGTCTTTAGGGCCTAACTGGCTCCTACTATTTCAGTTCACTGCCTGTTCTCCTCAAGTGGGTTCAGGGAAGCAGCAGGAAACAGGAAGCTCCCCGAGAAGCTGGTGTGAATCAGTCCAGGCTCCTGGGGGTGCTGGAGAGGTACATAAGAGGCTCCTCCTCCTCTCTCTCCCTGCAGCCCCTGTTGCTTTCTGTTATTCCATCTCCCCTTTTCTCCTGCCTGCTTGTTATGTCTCTTGTGCCCTCCTTCCTCCAGCCCAGCACTCCACCATCTCTGTGTGTCTAGAGCAGAGAGAATACATATGTACCAGGAGCAGACACAATTTTCTACACTCTGGGTCCTAGTGGCGCCCCCCGAGTCTGGCACCTGAGGCAGCCGCCTCAGTTCGCCTCATGGTAAGGCCAGCCCTGTCCTGTGGGCACGGAGAACCTGACTCCCACTGAGGTCATCCAGGGAGGCTGGATGTGGACTTTACAGGAAATAGACAGTCAGGACAACATAATCCACTGAAAAAATGGCGTATTGCTAATTGCAACCCAGGCTCTCACTGTGTGGCTCTTTGTCCTGCCTCTGCTGTCTAGAGAATGAGCAGAGCTTCATGAGACAGCTGCTGCGGCTGTGGCCAGCCATCTAAGCGAGTTTCCCATCGTCTCTCTTCTGGCTGTCGATGCTCGACTGCAGCAGCTCTGCAGAGGTCCCAGCCTCGCTCTCTAATGTCCATTCTCCTCTTGCTTGCATGGCGCTTCATGGACCATTGAGTAGCCTCATGAAAACATCCCAGTTGTAGACCCAGGCACCAGAA
>NW_020691385.1:0-3565 GCF_002925995.2 Terrapene triunguis
AAGGATTTTGGAGTCTCTGGCCAGGAGGGATTTTATAGTACTGTACATAGGAGAGCTGTTACCCTTCCCTTTATAGTTATGACACCTCCGCATGTCAGTCAAGCTGCTTAATACTTCTCCACACTGCCTGTGTGCTAGCAAGGAGCATTGAGAACACAGGAGAGACAGTCTCCCTGTTCAAAGTTCTGGTGCATGCTGCCACAGTGTTCCCCAGCAATGAGGATGAGTAATTGCAGTAAAAGTTCTGATCAGCCCAGGTTTTCTGGGATGGAGCATGCTCAGTGCAGATGGAATCTTTGGAGAATTGAGTGTCTGAACTCTAAGGGTATGTCTACACTACGAGAGTAGTTCGATTTTACTTAAAGCGAATTTGTGGAACCGATATTACAAAGTCGAACGTGTGTATCCACACTAAGGACAGTAATTCGACTTTGTGAGTCCACACTAACGGGGCAAGCGTCGACATTGGAAGTGGTGCACTGTGGGTAGCTATCCCACAGTTCCCGCAGTCCCCGCTGCCCATTGGAATTCTAGGTCGAGCCCCCAATGCCTGCTGGGGCAAAAAATGTGTCGAGGGTGGTTTTGGGTAACTGTCGTCATTCAACCCTCACTCCCGCCCTCCCTCCGTGAAAGCGCCGGCGGGCAATCAGTTCGCGCACTTTCCTGGTGATTGACAGCACGGATACCACAGCACCGCGAGCATGGAGCCCGCTGCGATCATCGCTGCAGTTATGGCCGTTGTCAACACCTCGCGCCTTATCATCCACCTTTTTCAGAGGCAGATGCTGAGAAATTGGGCAAGGAGGCTACGGCAGCGCGGTGAGGACATTAAGTCTGAGAGGGGCACAGACCTCTCACAAAGCACGGGACCCTGCGCCATGGACATCATGGTGGCAATGGGTCATGTTGCTGCTGTGGAACGGCGATTCTGGGCCCGGGAAACAAGTACGGACTGGTGGGACCGCATAGTGCTGCAGGTCTGGGATGAATCACAGTGGCTGCGAAACTTTCGGATGCGGAAGGGAACTTTCCTGGAACTTTGTGAGTTGCTGTCCCTTGCCCTGAAGCGCAAGGACACCCGGATGCGAGCAGCCCTGACTGTCCAGAAGCGAGTGGCCATAGCCCTCTGGAAGCTTGCAACTCCAGACAGCTACTGGTCAGTCGCGAATCAATTTGAAGTGGGCAAATCTACCGTGGGGGTTGCTGTGATGCAAGTAGCCAACGCAATCGTTGAGCTACTGCTCTCAAAGGTAGTGACCCTGGGAAATGTGCAGGTGATCATAGATGGCTTCGCCGTGATGGGATTCCCAAACTGCGGTGGGGCTATAGATGGAACTCACATCCCTATCCTGGGACCAGAGCACCAGGCCAGCCAGTACATTAACCGAAAGGGCTACTTTTCAATGGTGCTGCAAGCACTGGTGGACCATAGGGGACGTTTTACCAACATCAACGTCGGATGGCCGGGCAAGGTTCATGACGCTCGCGTTTTCAGGAACTCTGGTCTGTTTAGACAGCTGCAGGAAGGTATTTACTTCCCGGACCACAAAATAACTGTTGGGGATGTGGAGATGCCTATAGTGATCCTCGGGGACCCAGCCTACCCGCTAATGCCCTGGCTCATGAAGCCCTATACAGGTGCCCAGGACAGTGAAAAAGAACTCTTCAACTACCGGCTGAGCCAGTGCAGAATGGTGGTGGAGTGTGCTTTTGGACGTCTGAAGGGGGAGATGGAGAAGCTTACTGACTCGCTCTGATCTCAGCGAAACCAATATCCCCATTGTTATTGCAGCTTGCTGTGTTCTCCACAATCTCTGTGAGAGCAAGGGAGAGACATTTATGGCGGGGTGGGAGGTTGAGGCAAATCGCCTGGCTGCTGATTACGCCCAACCAGACACCCGGGCGATTAGAAGAGCCCAGCGGGACGCGCTGTGCATCCAGGAAGCTTTGAAAGCTAGGTTCCAGAGTGACCAGGGTAACCTGTCACTATTACGTTTTTTTAAACAGAAGCTGAACCTGCCCCTGTTTCTTTACCCAGTTAATGTTGACTATCCTCTCCAGTTACCAACCCCCTTCCCCCCCTTCCAACACACCTTTAAAAATAAAATAAATGAAACTTTGTTCATTAACACCGTTTTCTTTATTAAGGATTTCGCGGTAAAGGGTTGAAACTGAGATGCAGACTGTGATGGGGAGCGGGTGTAGTGATGGAAAGGACGCTTCTAAACTCGAGGAATGACAGGCTCCTGCTCCTAGAGCGGTCCGCAGTGGTGGACTGGTTGTTTTAACGGAGCCTGCCACCCCTCCTTTTCAGGACTCTGTGTGTGGGGGCTATGTGACTTTGTGGCGGGGGAAGGCGGTTACAGATCCCCTGCTGCGTGGCTCTGTCATCCAGGCTAAGGACCGCTGCATAAGATCTGTAACCACCCTCCTCCGCCACAAACTCACATAGCCCCCCCCCCACAGAACATGAAAACCACCTCCCAGACTGACCAGTGTGCCTAGTGACTGCAATGTGTGTGTGACCTTCTGCTGAACCTGCCCCCGTATCTGTACCCTGGTAAAGTTGACTGTCCTCTCCAATTACCAACCCCTTTCCCCCCCTTCAACACACTCTCCTCTAAAAGAACATGACGGAAACAGTAATTAACAGAAACGTATTTTTTATTAACAACTACACAGTTAGGGGATGAAACTGGGACTGGGGCTTGGGTGAGGTGCATTTGGAGGGAAGGAAAGGACATATCAAATCTTTGGGAATGAGAGCCTTCTGTTACTTGAGCTGTCTGCAGGGGTGGAGTGACTGTTTTCACCGCCCCTGCCGCCCCTCCTTCTTGGGACTTTGGGTGAGGGAGGTTAGCGATAGAATGCAGCGGGGTTCTGTCCTCCTGCCTCCGGTCCTGCAGAACATCTACAAGGCACCGGAGCGTGTCCGTTCGCTCCCTCATTAGTCCAAGCAGCGTTTGAGTCGCCTGCTGGTCTTCCTGCCGCCACCTGTCCTCCCATTTGCTGTGTGATCGCTGGTATTGCGACATGTTCTTCCTCCACTGGGTCTGCTGTGCCGCCTCTGCTCGGGAACAGACCATAAGTTCTGAGAACATCTCGTCCTGTGTCCTTTTCTTTCGCTGCCTGATCTGCGCCAGCCTCTGGGAGGGGGATTCCGGGGTAGCTCGGGAGACACTCGCAGCTGTGGGATGGGAAAAAGGGAGTGAATTCCTCAAAAAGATACATTTTTGCAAACAATGAATATAGTCTTTCTCTGTGAACAAGACCATTCACAGTACCTATCACATGTGCACTCAGTATAAGGTCGAATTTTCTGTTTTCACCTTGAGTGCCTGGGGTCTTGCTGTACAGATCACACAAGCGGGGCCGGACAACAGAATTCTGCTAGCAGGCGGCCATGGTAAGCCATAGACTTCTGGCTGCTTAAAGCTTAATTTACAGCAGTGCCCTCCTTTCACGTTCTAAGCCATGCTCCTAGCGTTGGCCAGTTCCTGCTGCTGGCGATCCGGCAAGCATGAACTCTGCCCCTGTCCCACCCCCGTCGCGGCTGTCCCCGGGA
>NW_020691385.1:3575-9900 GCF_002925995.2 Terrapene triunguis
CTGCCCCTGTCCCACCCCCGTCGCGGCTGTCCCCGGGAAAGATCCCTCCATGCTGCCGGCGAACCGCTTAGCAGGAACGGTTCGCCTCCCCGCCCCCACCGCGTGGCTGTCCCCAGGAAAGATCCCTGCACGCTGCTGGCGAACCGCTCAGCATGAACGGTTTGCCTCCCCGCCCCCACCGCGTTGCTGTAAACCGCCGGTTACAGTTATTTAAAGGAACAGGCAATCAGTCCCCATACTAAAATTCCCCTAATTGAAAGCAGGTAACCATGAGTGATATCACTCTGATGAGGATTACGGAGACAGAGAAAGACCGCATGCTGCGTGAATGCCAGCAAACACCAGGGCCGTATGCTGCCATGCTTTGCCAGGCAATGATACCGGACTACCTGCTGCTAGCCTGGCGCGGAAAAGTTTCCTACCATGGAGGAGGCAATAAGGCCGCTCTTCCCAGGAACCTGATGCAAAGGCTTTCACATTACCTCCAGGATAGCTTCGTGGAGATGTCCCAGGAGGATTTCTACTCTATCCTCAGACATGTTAACAGACTTTTCCAGTAGCTGCACTGGCAAGGACTAAAAAGTTAAGCGCCTAGGGCAAACTAATCATTAAAAACCCATTGCTAACATACCATGCCTATTCTATTCAAAATACATGTTTAAAACACTTACCTACTGATCCTTCCCCTGATTCACGGTCCGGGTTACCGCCTTGGGAGGGTTGGTAGCGGATTTCCGTGAGGGTGATGAAGAGATCCTGGCTGTTGGGGAAATCAGCGTTGAAAGCGCTGTCGACTGCCTCGTCCTCCTCATCTCCTTCCTCATCTTCCCCATCCACGAACAGCTCCGAGGAAGCGGCCGTCGACAATACCCCATCCTCAGAGTCCACGGACAGTGGTGGGGTAGTGGTGGCGGCCGCACCTAGAATGGAATGCAGTGCCTCGTAGAAACGGCATGTCTGGGGCTGGGATCCGGAGCGTCCGTTTGCCTCTTTGGTCTTCTGGTACGCTTGTCACAGCTCCTTGATTTTCACGTGGCACTGTGTTGCATCCCGGCTGTATCCTCTCTCCGTCATGGCTTTTAAGATCTTCTCGTAGATCTTCGCATTCCGTCTTTTCGATCGCAGCTCCGAAAGCAGGGACTCATCACCCCACACAGCGATCAGATCCAAGACTTCCCGATCAGTCCATGCTGGGGCCCTCTTTCTATCCTGCGATTGCATGGTCACCTCTGCTGGAGAGCTCTGCATCGTTGCCAGTGCTGCTGAGCTCGCCACGATGTCCAAACAGGAAATGAGATTCAAACTGCCCAGACAGGAAAAGGAATTCAAATTTTCCCGGGGCTTTTCCTGTGTGGCTGGTCAGAGCATCCGAGCTCGGACTGCTGTCCAGAGCGTCAACAGAGTGGTGCACTGTGGGATAGCTCCCAGAGCTATTAGCGTCGAATTCCGTCCACACTAACCCTAATTCGACATGGCCATGTCGAATTTAGCGCTACTCCCCTTGTCGGGGAGGAGTACAGAAATCGATTTAAAGAGACCTCTATGTCGAAATAAATAGCTTCGTTGTGTGGACGGGTGCAGGGTTAATTCGAATTAACGCTGCTAAGTTTGACATAACCTCCTAGTGTAGACCAGGCCTAAGAAATCTCTTCTGAATATGTGTAAATATGTGAAACTTTTCATTCAGAGGTTAATAACTCAGTCAAATTTGGGCAGTTTTCCTTGGGATAATAAAAGGCATATCTCTGATACCAGAGCCATCCCAATTGCCAGGTTTCTGCTCCAGAGCATGGAGGTACTAGAATTTCTCAATGAAATGATTGAGAGCAATTTTTACATAGGCAAAACACATTTTTCTCTAATCTTGTTCTCAGAAACAACTGACCCATTTTAGTTGATCACCCTGAGGCAAACACCTGGCATAGAAAATTTCAGCCTGAATGGTTGAAGTTTGGGAAAATTTAAGCAGCGGAAACCAGGGAAAAGGAAATGGAAAAGGTTAAACAACTTTAACTGTAGGCATAGCTACCAGCTCTACCTATAATAATAACTAGTAAAGTAACCGAAATATATTATGTTTGTGGCATGAAAAGGGAAAAAAGAAAAGGAATCTGTGCTTCACTCCCCTTGGCTAGATATATTTCCTAGGGTTGACTTTTCTAATTGTCTCTGTCCATTTGTTTCTCTCACTCAGCTCTACAGTATCAGCCTTGTTGGTCTTTCAGCACCATCAGTTTTGATTTTTTCCGTTTTTGTTGCTGATGCTAGCTTACATAAAGTGAAATTCTTTTCACCTGTTGGTGAAACTCAGGTAGCTTGTTATGAATGAAATTCGATCCCCTTATGGCCCTTACTGCAGGCTGTTGTTGGAATACTACTATCTGGAGCTCTTGTGTAACACTTGAATGGGATTTAAGAATAATAATTGGATTTGTGCAATTTTAGATCCTGAGGTCCATCTCTTGACTTGTTTCCATCACTGTCCTTTAGACATGCTGCCACTGGGCACCTCATCCAAGCGTAGTGCGACTGCAGTGTTTAAGTAGTGTGAAGGCTGCCCTGTCATCCAAGGTACAGCTCGTGGTGTCCCCCTGGTGTTCCCAATGTGACTTTTTGCATTATTGGTGCAACTTAACTGATCCCACACCAGAGAAACTGTGACAGGGCAGTGTTTACACAGTATACATCCTTTCCACATGTTTGCTTTCCTGATTAAATGTTGAACCTATAAAATTCAAGTGTGTTAGAAATGTACTGGAATGTCTTCTTCCATGTAGGAAGGATGTTCAGGATGAATTATTGCATGTGTGCTGAATGTGTACTCACCACAGCTGCCAATGGTTCCAAGTAGTTTAAAGAGACTACAAACACTAAGCTGTTTCTATCCCTTAGTGGCAATAAGCAGGAGTACAAGATTCTTATGGCTTGTGGTCACTGCAGAATAAAAATCTTTCAAGAGTTAATAACCTATATGAGCTATAGTGACTGTTTCAAAGATTACTCCTGGGGGAATTCTGCACCACTGTGCATGATCAGAATTTATGTCCCCCGCAGATTTCTTTGATTCCCTGCAGAAAAATTACTTTCTGACGAGGAAGCAAAGGGAAGTCACAAGAGCAGTCATGCGGCCCTCCCCAGCAGTATGTTTTGGATGCCCAGGGCAGCTGGCAGAGAGGTAAATCACTGTGGGGCAGGAGGTGGGACTGGGGAAGACCTGGTTGGTGGCTCCTACCCTGTGCTGGGGAGGACAGGACTTCCTCTTCCCCTGCACAGCATCCGGGGCCTGGTCAGTCCCACCCCCAGATTTCTCCCCTGGCTGCAGGAAGCTCTGCAAACCCCACCTCTCCCCCTGCTTCCTGCACCCATTGCACTTCAGCTGCAGGGGGAGGGATCCCTGTGCAGGAAGCTGCTCCTCCATCTGCCCAACCCCCATGAATCCAGACCCCATCATACCCAGACCCTCTCACCGAGCCTCACCCCCCTGCACTTAGAACCCACCCTGATGAACCCCACTCCCCCTGCACCTGGACCACCCCGATGAGCCACACACACCTGTATCCCCACCCCACCGAGCCCCAAGCAGTTGCACCTGGATCCCCACCCCAATGAGCCCCACTCCTCCAGAATCTGGACCCCACCACTGAGCCCCAGACTCCCCTGATGAGCTCTATACGCCCACACCCAGAAATTCCCCCCTGCTGAGCCCCAACCACCTTCACCTGTACCCCCTACAGAGTCCCATTACCATTGCACCCAGAACCCCCCACCAAGCCCCTGTGCATCCAGATCCCCCACTGAGCCGCCTGCACCCAAATTGCCCCACAGAGAACCCTCTCAACCCACACCTGGATCCCCCAACACTAAGCCCCTCCACACTTGGATCCTGTCTTGCTGAGCCAGCCTGCCCACACCTGGTGCACCTGGCATTGAGGCGCCGGCCCGGTCCTTGCACTGTGTCAGGGTTGGGTGCAGTCTCCCTGCCGAGTTTGTGCCCCAGGGGCTGGGAGGAGTAACTGTACAGTGATCTCCCACCTCTGTGCAGCTAGTGGCCTGTGCTCCCCAATGCTATGCTGGAGCCTCCACATTTATTTGAGAAATAATTTTTGCAGAATTTTAAAATATTGTGTGCAGAATTTTAATTCTGTGGGCGCAGAATTTTTTGGCGCAAAATGCCCTCAGGAATAAAAGATGACCTCAGCATTTGGACTGTTTTGCCAGTGGCAGTCAGATTATTTCAGTATAAAGAAATGCAATGCTACAATTTAATACAGTATATTTTGTCCTGTTTTAGGCTGGTACAGAGGAGTTTCCATTAAGAAGCCCAATGTAAAGGTAAGTGTAAATACAGTCTCTATTTTTAAAAATTATTTGAGAATGAGGGCTTTCCACCTTGCTGTTGCAGCCCTAACCCATTTTCTCCATCACTCTTAAGACTCCACTTCCCTTTATAATTATTTTGGTATATATAATTGTACTGAATTCTTTTCTGAATTGATAAACATTGCTTCTTAGTCATCCCAAAGGTTCAGAGACCCTTTCCACCTGCATACATGTAGGCTGCATCCATTTTGACTTTTTTTCAAAAAAGCCCAAATGCCTAAAAAAGCCTGTACAATTCTTAATTCAGGATTTTTTAAACAAATTTAAATAATTCACTTCATCAAAATATAAATAAGAGAATTTTTAAAATAAACCTAATTGGGGGAGAATATTTTTAACGTTTTATATTTCACAGATTTTATAGTCTAATCAAGGAAATTTTGCACTAGGAGGACTCTTTATGCTGGCTGTGAATTTTTGTGTGAGTTCATTTACGCTTAAGTATACAAAGACACAAACTATTTCCAACATTCAACTGGCTTTAGTTTAAAATACTGTAATTTTCAATGTAATTTGTAAAAGTATATTAATGAACACTAGTGTCTAATGAATTTTTTGTTTTTTCAAAAATATAACCTACATAGTGTTCAATTAATTATATTTTTCTTCTAATAAAACTCCACTAAGTTGTTGAGCATTTCATTCACTTGTGCATTTATTGTTACATTGTACACTGCATAAATCTGTGTTCACAGTTCTGACATAAGAACCATTCAAACTTACCAGTTTCCTGGGTAACCAACACAGTGCCTCAGAAACAGACTGCATAAAGTGGGAGTAAATCAGATAAAGTAAATCCAAGCAGCATTTCCACCTTTCCAGTATTTCTGTATGGTTAAAATGTATGTGTTCACTATTGACTTTCCTGGTGAAGTCACTCTTGTTGGGAAAACCTATGGAAGAATCTGCTTCAAGTTTGTATTTCAATGGAAAGGGATTTTTCCTCCTTTATTTTTTTCCTTGAAAATTCTTCATTTTAGTACTTCAGAGAGTTTTTTTTTTTAAATTGTTGAACTAGTTTATTTTTAGCTCCTGTGTATATTGTCTGTCTCTTAGCCTTTGATCTCTGTGTGGATGGCTTGTATATTTTCTTGGTGCTGAGCAACTGTGTAGTTTGAATCTTGGCATCTTTTCTAGGGATACTGTGAAAAGTAGAGAAAAGTAGCCATTTTTTTGGTATGACTGTATTTAAAATTGTGTGTGTACAACTAATTGTAGGCAAAGCTGGTAACTATGCCTGTTGTTAAAGATGCAATGCTTTCCATTATGAGACCTTGTTTTCAATTACTTATAACTTTGCCAAACATAAACTGTTCAGACTCATATTTCCCATGTCAGTTGTTTCTCTCGGGCTGAATGTTTTTGGAAAGTTTCAGCTAAAATGTTGTAACCATTTCTTACAACAAGGTGAGGGAAAAATACATAGTTTTGCTCACATTAAAAAAATTCTCAACTCTTTGAGATACTCTAGCACAAGAATTCTCAAACTTTTGTACTGGTGACTCCTTTAACATAGCAAGCCTCTGAGTGTGACCCTCCCCGTATAAATTAAAAACACTTTTTAATATATTTAACACCATTATAAATGCTGGAGGCAAAGCGGAGTTTGGGGTGGAGGCTGACAGCTCGCGACCCCCCCCATGTAATAACCTTAGGACCCCCAGTTTGAGAACCCCTGCTCTAGCACTTCCATGCTTTGCAGCAGACATTTGAAATTTGGCAAAGGGGTCACTCTGGTGTCAGAGAGATCTTTTGTCCCAGTGAAAATCTTCTCAAATTTGGCCAAGTTTATAAGTCCCTTGAAAATCACAGTTTGGACATGATTAGTAGAGTTTTGTTAAAGGTTAGCAGTATTATTTTCTGAAGATTCAGTCTGTACAAAATGTGCTCCACCCAGGGCCGGCTCCAGCATTTCTGCCGCCCCAAGCAAAAAAAAAAAAAAAAA
>NW_020691386.1:0-2030 GCF_002925995.2 Terrapene triunguis
GGGGGGGTTCTGGTGCTTCCAGTTATATAGGTCGCTCGTAGTGAAGGGGACATATATCATAGTGAGCGTACCTTCGGGGGCTACAGTCTCCCTTAGGGGCAATTGGTGCACCGGGTTTACCCTTGCTGTTACGGGGCTCTTAATAAAAGTGAATTTTGTGTCCCCAGGGTTGTAATTTTCTGCTACTCTCCATTCCCCCTCGACTGTCCCGGAGCCAGTTTTGCCCCTAGTATGGGCAGATACCGGGGAGCTTATGGAGCTCGTAGAGGCCTCTGGAGTAGAAATGTCCTGATCGCTGAGGTCCTCCCTGGTACTTTCTCCTGAGCTTCTCTCTGGGGTATCTTTTTCAGGGGGAGAGGACTGTTCTGGCCGGGCCGGAGGGCCAGGATACACTGGGGGAGGGGGCATAGGATCAGGGGCAGAAGGAATCACAGCTGGTGGACAGGGCTTCTTAACAGGGGGGCGACCAAGGTGCCTATCAGGGGCACGAGCCATTAAGGCCCTAATGGCTTGTGCTCTACATTCTCGCAGCCAGGGGGGGGGGATTAGCTACAAGATCCTGCCAAATATCTATATAGGGATACTGGTCCCAATGTCCATCCCCAGTCACAATGCCATGCACAGCTTGTACAGTTTTTAGTTTAAGTGTTCCCCCAGCGGGCCATTCCACCCCAAATGTCGTTCATTCCACAGTACAAAATTTTATCAAATCATCTTTACATAATGCCACTCCATAATCAGCCTGGCGTCTAAATGCCTTCCAATTATTTAACATACATTCCAAGGGTGTCCCAGCATATGCGCTTTGCCCAGACCCCATTATGCTCGTGTTTAATTAAACCTGGTCACGGGTTCGACCGACCCCCCTTGCGATCAAGATATCCTGGTCACGGGGTTTCCCCTCGCAGGAGTCTCGGTGCGGCTAGAGTCGGTTTAAGTCCTAGACCTGGTTTTTACAATTTTGGTTTCCAGCATATCATTAATATGAAAAAGAACAGTACCCCTGCCAAGAATAAAAGCAAGCCCTGGGGTTTTTCTATGTCCCAATAATTGTCCAGTACGGCCCACGGACTAGTAAAGTTGGTGAAATTATTCATTAGCCGTTGCCTGGCTTAGTTACATGACCACAAAACATTTGTCCATTTACAATACCTTCCCACGCAGGGATTACCTAAAGGGTCCAATTCTACACTGCGGGGGCATTATCCCTCAAACCCAAGAGGTAAAACGCACTTACCGCCCGGAGTGGCCGCATCCGGCTGTTGGACCTTCCCCTTCTTCTGGTACCATCTTATCTCCGTGTCGTTAAGAGTTCTCTTTAGAGAGGACACAGCCGCCCCGACCGATTGTGACGACCCGAGGCCCGAGCAAACCAACAGCTTGAGGTGGCCACTCCTCGGAATCGCCTTCGGTCGCCGGTCAGTGTCCTCCACAGGGAGAGAAGTCCTGGCGGAGTCGCCAATTTGTTGGCCAAATAGGGCCCGTTTCCCCCCCGGAGCTTACCTAATTACACCAAGGAGGCACGGAGAGACATGAAGACGGGTACCAGGTCCTTTATTGGTCAGTCAGCTGAGAGGGTGAGCTCTCATCGGCTAATGCCAGAGGAGAGACACACCTTACATGGGCGACATAGGCCCCTTTTATAATCAGTAACAAACAACTCAGTTCTCATCCTTTCTACATCATTATGCTGACCTATAGATAACAGGATACACAGAATACATGTATTATTTTGGGGAAGGGGATACAAGAGACATCTGTTGCGGATACATTTGTCATTTTGAAGGGAGAGCAAGGTACATCCCTTGACCCTCGGCACTAAATGCCTTGGGGATATATGGGAAAGCAGCTGCATATACTTGTAAGCCAAGTGAGCCAATTAACAAATAGCTGATATGATTAAATACAAGGCTAAATACTTTATTTAGATCTTTAGGCCTTTCTCATCAGAAAGAGGCCTGCATCTTTAGGCCTTTTCCATCAAACTGATGGAGGTTGGATGACATTAGTTCGTTGTGTGAGGTCTGGGC
>NW_020691387.1:0-4377 GCF_002925995.2 Terrapene triunguis
AACCACACACCTAATTTGGAACCGGAAGTACCCAATCAGGCAGCAGCAGAGAAAAAAACAAACAAATATGGTACAGTGCTGTGTTAAATGTAAACTACTAAAAAATAAAGAGAAAGCAGCATTTTTCTTCTGCATAGTAAAGTTTCAAAGCTGTATTAAGTCAATGTTCGGTTGTAAACTTCTGAAAGAACAATCATGATGTTTTGTTCAGAGTTACAAACATTTCAGAGATATGAACAACCTCCATTCCTAAGGTGTTCGTAACTCCGAGCTTCTTTTGTAATACAACAGATATGTGTTATATTCAGGTGCTCTCTGGTTTGTAGGTGGCAACACATGTGATACACTATTACCATTATCAATTATTCTTTAATAGTTGTATTATGAGAGAACCCTCTAGGTTCCAATGATGATCAAGACTCCCTTGTGCTCTAGCAACATAGAAGTTGGCACATTCCCTACCCTGAACAGCTTGTGGTCTAAAATGATGAATATATGGGGGGGGGGGGGAATAAGCAAATATACACAATTTTATATACATGCATTCATTTGATATTTCTTTTAGTTTAGTAGTCAAATATACAAATATCAACTTTCCACAGGTGCCTCTCATTCAATATCCACAACTTTCCCTCATTAAACAATGGCTGATTTCTGAGAGGCCTTGTGGCAGAAGTGGATTTTGAGAAAGGATTTGAAGAGAAGATTGGGTAATAGCCTAACAGATCCATTCAGGTAGGGCATTCTGCAAATAAAGGACAGGGCAGAAAAAAAACACAGAAGATGTTTGTGGGGAGAACAAGCAAGCAAAAAAGAAGAGTCTGGTATAATTGTCAGAGCAGGGAAGGGTCAATGTAATGAAAAACAAGAGAGGATAAGGAGGGAGAGTCAAAGTTACAAGAGTCCCTGAAGGTTGTGAGGCCAAGAACATTGATATGGTGTAAGGAGTACCAGTGGAGGGATTCAAAGAAACTGGTTAAAAGATAGGAAACAATGGGTCAGTTTTCAGAATGGAGATACAGGTCTGTCTCATCATACGCGGGGGTTCCGTTCCGCGGTTAACGCTTAAATGATGTGACAGACCTGTAGGTAAATAGTGGTGCCCCCCAGAGGTCTGTACTGGGACCAGTACTGCTCCACATATTCATAAATGATCAGGAAAAGGGGGTAAACAGTGAGAAGGCAAAATTTGCAAATGATACAAAACTACTCAAGATAGTTAAGTGCAAAGCAGACTGCAAAGAGTTACAAAGGGATCTCACAAAAGTGGGTGACTGGGCAACAAAATGGCAGATGAAATTCAATGTTGATCAATTCAAAGTAATACACATTGGAAAACATAGCTGTTATCGCTCAAGAAAGAGATCTTGTAGTCATTTTGAATAGTTCTCTGGAAACATCCACTCAATGTGCAGCAGCAGTCAGAAAAGCTAACAGAATGTTGGGGATCATTAGGAAAGGGATAGATAAGAAGACAGAAAATATCATGTTGCCTCTATATAAATCCATGGCATGCCCATAGCTTGAATACTGCATGCAAATGTGGTCGCTCCATCTCTAAAAATATATATTGGAATTGGAAAAGATTCAGAAAAGGGCAACAAAAATGATTAGGGGTATGAAATGGCTTCCATATGAGGCACGATTAATAGGACTGGGACTTTTCAGCTTTGGAGACAACTAACGGGGGGATATGCTAGAGGTCTTTAAAATCATGACTGGTGTGGAGAAAGTAAATAAGTAAGTGTTATTTACTCCGTCTCATAACACAAGAACTAGGGGTCACCAAATGAAATGAATAGGCAACAGGTTTAAAACAAACAAAAGGAAGTATTTCTTCACACAATGCACAGTCAACCTGTGGAACTCTTTGCCAGAGGATGTTGTGAAGGCCAAGACTATAACAGGGTTCAAAAAAAGAACTAGGTAAATTCATGGAGGATAGGTCCATCAATGGCTATTAACCAGGATGGGCCGGAATAATGTCCCTAGCCTCTGTTTGCCAGAAGTTGGGAATGGGTGACAGGGGATGGATCACTGATGATTATCTGTTCTGTTCATTCCCTCTGGAGCACCTGGCATTGGCCACTGTCGGAAGATAGGATAATGGGTTAGATGGACCTTTAGTCTGACCCTGTATGTCCGTTCTTATGTTCTTAAAGGATATGGGTGGGAAGGGAAACATTATACAGACCTCTGTTACAACAGGAGAAATCCTATTCATACAGAGTTAATTTTTTTGCTGGAGATCACTGTTCAGCAATGTAAGCAAAAGCTGAATGAAAGTTCAGCTCAATACATCATGGCTTTACATGCGCTGTTGCAGGTGTGTGTGTGTGTGTGTGTGGTGGCAATGCTTAGAGACTGATTAGAGGAAAAGTCTCTTAATGTTCACCTGTTTGAATGATTGTTACCTTAACATAGTCTGAAGCTCCTACTTTAGCAAGTGAAAATGAGTCAGTTATTAATAATGAAAGTTGATCGCTGAGGGAGATACTGAGTCTATTAATTTAATTTGTAACAGACAAAGGAAAGAGCAGAATTTCAGTAGGGCAAAGATAAATTTGGATCTCTTCCTTCATATTTCAGCAATGGAGAAAGCACAGCTGGTTTATATGCTGCAGAGATTTCCAGCCTTTGGTGTAGATTATGTGATTTATAGGAATTCAAAGGAGCCACACTGGGAGGTGCAGGGATGGTGCCTCAGGAGACACATCTTTCCCAAATCTACTTGTTACACACTTTAAACCATTCATAACGATGTTTCAGTTTGCTGCATCTAGTGTGTCACTGCAGAAAGAGGTGTGGCTATGGCTCCCACTCCCTCCCATCCAACTCACCCATTTCTCCTCAGTGGGAGTAAGGATTTTATGAACTTTCAGAAATGAATGATTTTTCAAGCGAATTAATTAGTACCAAGAGCTGGTTGGGAATTTTTTGATGAAACAGCTTTGGTCAGAAAATGCCAATTAATTGAAACTAAAACAGTTTGCATTGGAATGGAACCAAATTTTGAAAACTTTCACATAACTAAATTATTTTTTCTAGCCAGGCCTATTAATTAGCCATTTTGAATGGCTGTATTTTTGTGCACTACTGTCAACCTCACTTCACTAGCTAGAGTATATACTTAGGTCAATATGTTCATGCATCTCTTCCTTATTTATTAATATGTAAGTCAGCTACCCCTTAAGAAAATCCTGATTAATTTGCTTGAAGGTAAAAGTATGAATGAAATTAAAAAGGAAAGGAGGTTGTTGATGATTTTAACCATAAGAGAATAAGAATAAACATAAATTTTGGTGAGGTGAAGACAGTCAGATTTGAAGAGGTAAGTGCTGAAGGAACATGGACCAAAAAGTGTAAAGAGAGAGAAAATATTAGAAGACAAATAAAGACAGACAGAGAGAAATAAAAATGATCACATTGTGGTGGGAAGATATGTGGAGAGAGGACACAAAGGGCTTCCTCATACCACAATGTTCCTCTCAGAGAGGTCTTCCAGGGATGGTTGAGGTTAGACTTTTTATGACTTGTTCAATAGCTACCCCCAAAAAGGTGTACCACGGGGATGGTACAATAACTTCACAGCATCTCTGTAAACTTCATTGGAGCTGGCCAGTAGCATGTGGGGATGGCGAAGCCCAACAGAGCTGGTCAGAAAAAAAAATCTGCAGAAAATTGGTTTTTTTTAGTAGAAAAAATGAAAAAAAAAATTCTGTAATGATTTGACCAAAACAACTTTGGTTTGAGGGATTTTTATTTTTTTAATGAAAAGTCAAAAAATTTCCTCATAAAACAGACAATTTTCATAAAAAATGTTATTTAGTCAAAAACCCAAACACGGTCAAAACACTTTTGATGGAAATTTTTCAACCAGCCCTTGAGCGCACACTGCACTCTGTCTCATAGTATTGGAGCTATTGTTCCAACATGCCCCAAGAGCCTTCTGGTTATATCAGCCGAATTCCTCTGTACTATGCCCTTCCCCCAGGACTGACTGTAAGCCACATCTAGCCTAAAATGTCTAGCATGCAGGAAGAAATAGATCAAATTCTGTTCCCAGTTACTGAACCCCAGTGTAAATCCAAAGCTAATGCAGTTACTCTGTATTTGCACTGATGTAACACACCAGAATGTGTCCGTTCATAAAAGTGGAGTAGATTTTTAAAAATTCCTATGTGGAGGAAAAGTCAAGTAAACAAAGTTATTAATAAAAAGAAAGTAGCTTCCTGAAATACACTGGTCTACAATTTTTGAGAAGTCGTCTGCTTCAGAGATAAAATGTGCTATTTATTATGTATTTTGATGTGCTGAATTCAAATATGATAATTAAAACAACTGATTGGCTACTGTTTCTAAGATATTTAAGTTTTT
>NW_020691388.1:0-4224 GCF_002925995.2 Terrapene triunguis
GAGGACATGGATGACTTCCTGGATGCCTTTGAGACGGCCTGCGAGCTGCACCAGGTTGATCCTGCGGACAGACTCCGGGTTCTCACCCCCTTACTGGACCCCAAATCCGTGGCATTGTACCGCCAACTGGACGAGGCGGAGAAAGGGGACTACGAACTATTCAAAAAGGCCCTGCTACGTGAGTTTGGGCTGACTCCTGAGATGTACCGGGAAAGGTTCCGGAGTCAGGATAAAACTCCTGAGATCTCATATCTGCAACTAGCCGTACGCATGGAGGGATACGCCAGCAAGTGGGCTGATGGGGCCCAGACGAAGGAGGACCTGGTTAAACTGCTGGTATTGGAGCAACTGTATGAGCGGTGCCCATCCGACCTGAGGCTGTGGTTGAGGGACAAAAAACCAGAGAACCCGCGACATGCCGGCCGGCTGGCCGATGAGTTTGTGAAGAGCCGGGCAGGGGCTGGCAGGGAGGAGCCCCAAAGGAGCAGGCCCGCCGCGATGCAGAGAGAGAGTCACCCGGGTACCTCCCAAAGGGGGAATATGGGGAATCCCCTCCCAAGGGGAATGCCCAGCGTCAGGGACAACCGACCGGCTCGAGGGGACCCACGGGACATGAGCTGCTATTTCTGCGGCCGAAGAGGCCACATTCGGGCCCAGTGCCCCAAGTTCAAGGACAGACTGAGCAGACCGAACCCACACCGGGTTAACTTGGTAGAGGCCCAGACGGACGAGGGGCCGGCTTCCCAGGCAGGGGGGGCTGGCAGCTTATCAACTGCTCGAGAGAGAGAAGGGCCCCAGGCCAGCTTCTCTGGGGGGCTGGATGCTCCGGACTCAAAGTTCTCCGTTTACAGGGTGGGCGCGGGGCTGCCCCTGCGGAGCGAGTGCCTTGTTCCCCTGGAGGTGGATGGGAAGGAAGTTTATGGATACTGGGACACGGGCGCAGAGGTGACACTGGCCCGGCCCGAGGTGGTGGCCCCAGATCGGGTGGTACCCAACGCCTTCCTGACCCTGACAGGGGTGGGCGGGACCCCATTCAAGGTTCCCGTGGCGAGGGTACACCTGAGATGGGGGGCCAAGGAGGGCCCCAAGGACGTGGGAGTACACCACCATTTGCCCACTGAGGTGTTGATGGGGGGGGGACCTAGAGGACTGGCCAAGCAACCCCCAGACCGCCTTAGTCGTGACCCGTAGCCAGAGCCGGCGAGGGGCACTACGCCCTGACCTTGGGAAGGATGTCACATCGGAGGCACAGAACCCTACCCTGGTGGGGAGGGAACACCCAAGGACAAGGCTCGGGGTGGCTGTGGCTCCTGACCCCGCCGACGAGAGGGAGCAGGTTCCCGTCCCTTCCCCAGCTGCCGAGTTCCAGGCCGAGTTGCAGAAGGACCCCTCCCTGCGGAAGATAAGGGACCTGGCTGACCTCAGTGTGGTACAGACCATGATGAGAGGTTGCAAGGAGAGGTTCCTGTGGGAGAAGGGATTCCTATACCGAGAGTGGGCTCCCCCAGGGGAAGTGGAGTCCTGGGGGGTCAGGAGGCAGCTGGTTGTTCCCCAGAAGTTTCGCCACAAGCTGCTGTACCTGGCTCATGACATCCCTCTCGCAGGGCACCAGGGAATCCGGCGCACCAGGCAGAGGCTGCTACAGAACTTTTACTGGCCTGGGGTCTTTACCAACGTCCGACAGTACTGCCGATCCTGTGACCCCTGTCAGAGGGTGGGGAAGGCCCGGGACAAGGGGAAAGCGGCTTTGAGACCTCTGCCCATCATAGAGGAGCCTTTCCAGAAGGTGGCCATGGACATAGTGGGACCTCTCAGCAAGACGACCCGGTCAGGGAAGAAATACATTCTGGTGGTGGTAGATTTCGCCACCCGCTACCCCGAGGCAGTGCCCTTATCGTCCATCGAGGCAGACACTGTGGCAGATGCGCTGCTGACCATTTTCAGCCGAGTGGGGTTCCCCAAGGAAGTCTTGACGGACCAAGGGTCCAACTTCATGTCGGCCCTACTCCGGTGCTTGTGGGAGAAATGTGGGGTCAGGCACAACTGGGCCTCGGCGTATCACCCCCAATCCAACGGGCTGGTGGAGAGGTTCAATGGGACGCTAAAAATGATGCTGAAAACATTTATGAACCAGCACCCGCAGGACTGGGACAAGTACTTACCTCACCTGCTGTTCGCATACAGGGAGGTACCCCAGGAGTCTACCGGCTTTTCACCTTTCGAACTGTTATATGGAAGGCGGGTAAGGGGGCCCCTAGACCTGATGAGAGCCGAATGGGAGGGGAAGGCCACTTCCGATGGAGAGTCGGTGGTGGAGTATGTCCTGACCTTCCGGGAAAGACTTGCCGAGCTCATGGGCCTGGCCAGGGAGAATCTGGCCCGAGCCCAGAGAAAGCAGAAGGTCTGGTATGACCGCACAGCGCGGGCCCGCGCCTTCGCCACCGGGGATCAGGTGATGGTCCTCATCCCAGTGAGGAAAAACAAACTCCAGGCCGCCTGGGAAGGGCCCTTCAAGGTTGTCAAGCAACTAAACGAGGTAAACTATGTGGTGGAGCTGTCGAACCGGGCACACCACCACCGGGTGTACCATGTGAACATGATGAAGCCATATCACGACAGAGGGAATGTGGTGTTGGCTGTGTGTGGACATTGGGAGGGGCAGGGAGATGACCCTTTAGTAGATCTATTCCCTGGGACAAGAGCTGGCTCCCCCCTGGAAGCAATTCCCCTCTCTGATCAGCTGACCCCGGCCCAGCAAGCTGAGATCAGAGAGGTGCTGCATCTGTACCAACAGCTGTTTTCCAACCAGCCTTGACGCACTAATCTGACTGTCCACCGGGTGCAGACAGGATCGCACCCGCCTATAAAATGCCCCCCCTTCCGGGTCACAGGGAAAACTGCTCAGGACCTGGAAAGAGAGGTCGATGACATGCTGGCTTTGGGGGTGATCCAGCCGTCTTCCAGCCCTTGGGCCTCGCCGGTGGTGCTGGTCCCCAAAAAGGACGGGTCGATCCGGTTCTGTGTGGACTATCGCAAGCTCAATGCCATCACCGTAGCCGATGCCTACCCCATGCCCAGGCCTGACGAGCTCCTCGACAAGCTGGGAGGCGCTCGGTACCTTACCACCATGGATCTTACAAAGGGCTACTGGCAAGTGCCGCTGGATGCCGATGCCAGGCTGAAATCGGCCTTTATCACCCCTCTGGGGCTCTATGAGTTCCTGACCCTGCCTTTCGGCCTCAAGGGAGCGCCGGCCACCTTCCAGCGCCTGGTGGATCAGCTACTGAGGGGGATGGAGAGTTTTGCTGTGGCGTACATTGACGACATCTGTGTCTTTAGCCAGACCTGGGAGGACCATGTGTCCCAGGTTAGACAAGTGCTGGACCGACTCCAGGAGGCTGGGCTGACCGTAAAACCGGAGAAGTGCAAGGTGGGGATGGCTGAGGTATCCTACCTAGGCCACCGGGTGGGGAGCGGCTGCCTAAAGCCAGAACCAGCCAAAGTGGAGGGGATCAGAGACTGGCCCACCCCGCAAACCAAAAAGCAGGTCCAAGCCTTTATTGGGATGGCGGGGTACTATCGAAGGTTCTTGCCCCACTTTAGCTCCATAGCCGCCCCCATCACTGAGCTGTGCAAGAAGGGGAAGCCAGACAAGGTGGTCTGGACCGAGGAGTGCCAGGGGGCTCTCCAGGAGCTGAAGGAGGCTCTGGTCAGTGGCCCAGTTCTAGCAAACCCAGACTTTGACAAGCCCTTTATGGTGTTCACCGATGCCTCAGACACTGGACTGGGGGCGGTGTTAATGCAGGAGGATGAAAAGGGGGAGAGACACCCGATTGTGTACCTGAGCAGGAAGTTGCTACCTCGGGAGCAGAACTACGCGGCCATCGAGAAGGAATGCCTGGCCATGGTGTGGGCCCTCAAGAAACTAGAGCCATATCTCTTTGGGCGACACTTCACCGTGTACACCGACCACTCTCCCCTGACCTGGCTGCACCAGATGAAAGGAGCCAACGCCAAGCTCCTGAGGTGGAGCCTGCTCCTGCAGGATTATGACATGGACGTGGTCCATGTGAAGGGAAGTGCCAACCTGATAGCGGATGCGTTGTCCCGGAGAGGGGGCCCTGAACTTCCCCAGGTCACTGGGCAGAGTGACCCCGCTCAGTTCAGTCTCGAAGGGGGGAGAGATGTGACGGAGCAGGGAGCGGGGCAGATTTGACCTGGGAA
>NW_020691389.1:0-3315 GCF_002925995.2 Terrapene triunguis
AACAGGAGGCCCATGAAAGAGAAGAAAAAGCCAAACAGGAGGCCCATAAAAGAGAGATGGAGCTGAAAGAAAAAGAGATGGAACTGGAAGCAGCAAGGACTAGGCAGGATGCATCAGACCATCCTAACAACTCCTCTCCAGGTACCACTTCCCATCCCAGGAAATTCCCCACCTACAAGGCAGGCGATGATACTGAGGCCTTCTTAGAAAATTTTGAAAGGGCCTGCCTTGGATACAGCATCCCTCCACCCCAGTACATGGTAGAGCTGAGACCGCAGCTCAGTGGACCCTTAGCAGAGGTGGCGGCTGAAATGCCTAAGGAACACATGAACAGTTATGAACTTTTTAAAAACAAGGCCAGACTCAGAATGGGGCTAACACCCGAGCATGCCCGTCGGCGGTTCAGAGCCCTAAGGTGGAAACCAGATGTGTCATTTACCCGGCATGCCTACCACATTGACAAAAATTGTGATGCCTGGGTATCAGGAGCAAATGTTAAATCTCTGGAAGATCTGCTTTCCCTAGTAAAAATGGAGCAGTTTTTAGAGGGTGTTCCTGAGGAAATAGAAAGGTACATCCTAGATGGGAAGCCCAAATCTGTAACCGAGGCGGGGGAGATTGGAGCCAAATGGGTGGAGGTGACAGAAAAGAAAAAAGCTAGTAGCAGTTGGAGCGAATATCAGAAGGGGCAAGCCGAAACAAAACCTTACCACCGGGGACAACCCAAGGCCCCACCCACATCCCAAGGGAAACCCCAGACGCCTTCTCACCCCACCACACCAGTCTCCATCAACCAACATCGCCCCGGTGATACCTTAGCAGGGCGATGTTTTAAATGTAATGAACTGGGGCATATAAAGGCTCACTGCCCCAAGAACCCTAACCGATTACAGTTCATTACACCCCAATCACACCAAAGATCCCCAGACCCAGATGCCTCTCTCATACCCTCGGAGCGAAGGGAAACCTTGAGAGTGGGCGGAAAGAAGGTTATCGCTTGGAGGGACACTGGGGCACAAGTGTCAACTATCCACCAATCCCTAGTGGACCCCAAACTCATCAACCCGGAGGCTACAGTGACAATTCAACCCTTCGTGTCACAGTCTGTAACCTTGCCTACAGCCCAGTTGCATGTCCAGTACAAGGGCTGGGCAGGAATGTGGACTTTTGCAGTCTATGACAATTATCCCATCCCCATGCTGCTGGGGGAAGACTTGGCCAACCATGTGAAGCTAGCCAAGAGGGTGGGAATAGTCACCCGCAGCCAGGCTAAGCAAGCTTCCACCCCCATCCCTGTTCCTGAGCCGTCCACCAGGGCCCCGTCTGTGTTACCGGAGACCCAAACACAGGTGGTGGAACCGGATCCCCTGCCAACGACTGCAACAGCCGTAGTGGATCCAATCCCAGAGACCCAGCCAAAGCCAGTCCCGGAACCGGAACTGGCAACGCAACCAGCACCAGAACCATTGCCGGCACTGAGTCCAGCGCTTGCAAACCCGTCTACAACTCCAATGCCAGAGGGCACCAGCGAGCCTGAACTGGCGGAAGCAGCAGATAACCCTACCCAAGAGGCTCAGCCAGAGCCTGAGATACCACATAGTGCACCAGCGGACAGCGGTTCACAGTCAATGGAAACAGTCCCAGCACCTGCATCGCTTCCAGAGGGACCAAGCCCCAGTCCACAGTCCAAGGAGGAACTGATGTCTCCAGCATCAAGGGAACAGTTCCAGGCCGAGCAGGAAGCAGATGACAGCCTTCAGATAGCTTGGGCGGCGGCACGGAGCACCCCACCGCCTCTCAGCTCTTCTAACCGATCCCGGTTTGTTGTAGAACAAGGACTTTTATACAAGGAAACTCTTTCTGGTGGGCACCAGGAAGACTGGCATCCTCAAAGACAGTTGGTGGTTCCCACTAAGTATCGGGTAAAGCTCTTGAGCTTAGCCCATGATCATCCCAGTGGCCATTCTGGGGTGAACAGAACCAAAGACCGGTTGGGGAAGTCCTTCCACTGGGAGGGAATGGGCAAGGACGTTGCTAATTATGTCCGGTCTTGTGAGGTGTGCCAACGAGTGGGAAAGCCCCAAGACCAGGTTAAAGCCCCTCTCCAGCCACTACCCATAATTGAGGTCCCATTTCAGCGAGTAGCTGTGGATATTCTGGGTCCTTTCCCAAAGAAGACACCCAGAGGAAAGCAGTACGTACTGACTTTCATGGATTTTGCTACCCGATGGCCGGAAGCTGTACCCTTAAGCAACACCAAGGCTAAAAGTGTGTGCCAGGCATTAGCAGACATTTTTGCCAGGGTAGGGTGGCCCTCCGACATCCTTACAGATTCGGGAACTAATTTCCTGGCAGGGAACATGAAAACCCTGTGGGAAGCTCATGGGGTGAATCACTTGGTTGCCACCCCTCATCACCATCAAACCAATGGTCTGGTGGAGAGGTTTAATGGAACTTTGGGGGCCATGATACGTAAATTCATAAATGAACACTCCAATGATTGGGACCTAGTGTTGCAGCAGTTGCTTTTTGCCTACAGGGCTGTACCACATCCCAGTTTAGGGTTTTCACCATTTGAACTTGTGTATGGCCGCGAGGTTAAGGGGCCATTACAGTTGGTGAAGCAGCAATGGGAGGGGTTTACGCCTTCTCCAGGAACTAACATTCTAGACTTTGTAAGCAACCTACAAAACACCCTCCGACACTCTTTGGCCCTGGCTAAAGAAAACCTAAAGGATGCTCAGGAAGAGCAAAAGGCCTGGTATGATAAACATTCCAGAGAACGGTCCTTCAAAGTAGGAGACCAAGTCATGGTCTTAAAGGCGCTCCAGGCCCATAAAATGGAAGCGTCGTGGGAAGGACCATTCACGGTCCAGGAGCGCCTAGGAGCTGTTAACTATCTCATAGCCTCCCCCACCTCCAACATAAAGCCTAAGGTATACCATGTTAATTCTCTTAAGCCCTTTTATTCCAGAGGATTAAACGTTTGCCAGTTTACAGCCCAGGAAACAGATGACGCGGAGTGGCCTGCAGGTGTCTACTACGAAGGAAAAAGGAATGGTGGCGTGGAAGAGGTGAACCTCTCCACGACCCTGGGACGTCTGCAGCGACAGCAGATCAAGGAGCTGTGCACAAGCTTTGCACCGATTTTCTCAGCCACTCCAGGACGGACCGAACGGGCATACCACTCCATTGACACAGAACTCCAGGAAGAAATCACAGCCAGTGTGGAACCGAACGTCCAACACTATCTGTGATTTGGGGGGCGTGTCATAACTATAAAGGGAAGGGTAACAGCTCTCTGTGTACAGAGAC
>NW_020691390.1:0-2960 GCF_002925995.2 Terrapene triunguis
ATTTGTAACCCAACCCCAGCCACAATCACTTGGGCAACACAGTTCTGTTTGCTGAATAACTAGGTAGATTAGGTGTGAATGTAAATACAATCTGGTCCTGAAGCCTTTTCCTCCTAACCCCCAGCTCATCACTAGCTGTCATTTAGACTTTGCTTACAAATCATAATTGGAAATTATTAGGTTGGCCAACGTCACCGAAATGAATGCACCGACATTGTTGTAAAAAACTACAGCTGTATAAGGAAGCTAGTCTATGTTCATACTTTTCAAATCTATTATACTTTTTCAGATACATGTATTTTATCATACACTTTATATGCTTTCAAAGTGTGTATTAATGTTTCAATTTCAATTCAAATTTCCAAACAATCGCTAGATTGGCAACACTGCATGTAACTAGTTCACAAAACTGGGGGGGTTGTTGGGGAAATTCACAGGGGGGTGTAGGGAAATCCCTGGGGCATCCAGTGGATATAGTGTACTTGGATTTTCAGAAAGTCTTTGACAAGGTCCCTCACCAAAGGTTCTTAAGCAAAGTAAGCTGTCATGGGATAAGAGGGAAGGTGCTCTCACCGACCAATAACTGCTTAAAAGGTAGGAAACAAAGTTTGGGAATAAATGGTCAGTTTTCAGAATGGAGAGAGGTAAATAGTGGTGTTCCCCAGGGGTCTGTACTGGGACCAGTCCTATTCAACATATTCATAAATTAACTGTAAAAAGGGGTAAACAGTGAGGCGGCAAAATTTGCAGACGATACAAAACAACTCACGAAAGTTAAATCCCAGGCAGACTGTGAAGAACTACCAAAGAATCTCTCAAAACTGGGTGATTGGGCAACAAAATGGCAGATGAAGTTCAATGCTGAGAATTGCAAAGTAATGCACATTGGAAAACATAATCCCAACTATACAGATCAAATGACGGGGTCTAAATTAGCTATTACCACTCAAGAAAGATCTTTGAGTCATTGTGGATAGTTCTCTGAAAACATCCACTCAATGTGCAATGACAGTCAAAAAAGCGAACAGAATGTTGGGAATCATTAAGAAAGGGCTAGATAATAAGACAGAAAATATCATATTGCCTCTACATACATTTTTACTCCTCTTGGAATTCTGAAATTTTACTATGGCTCCAAATGCAACAATTGCAAAATTCCAACAGGAGTAATAAATCCATGGTAAATCTTGTATACTGCATGCAGATGTGGTCGCCATCTCAAAAAAGATACATCGGAATTGGAAAAGGTTCGGAAAAGGGCAACAAAAATAATTAGGGGTATGGAACGGCTTCTGTATGAGGAGATATTAAGAAGATTGGAACTTTTCAGCTTGGAAAAGACACAACTAAGGAGGGATATAATAAAGGTCTATAAAATCATGACTGACATGGAGAAAGTAAATAAGGAAATGTTATTTACTCCTTCTCATAACATAGGAACTAGTGGTCACCAAATGAAATTAATAGGCAGCAGGTTTAAAACAAATAAAAGGAAGTATTTCTTCACACAACACATAGTCAACCTGTGGAACTCCTTCCCAGAGGATGTTGTGAAGGCCAAGGGTTTAAACAGGGTTTAAAGGGGTTCAAAAGAGAACTAGATAAATTCATGGAGGATAGGTCCATCGATGTCTATTAGCCAGGATGGGCAGGAATGGTGTCCCTATGGGCGACAGGGAATGGATCACTTGATGATTACATGCTCTGTTCATTCTCTCTGGGGCACCTGGCATTGGCTACCGTCAGAAGACAGGATACTGGACTAGACGGACCTTTGGTCTGACCCAGTATGGCTGTTCTTATGTTCTTCCATGTGAAGCACTGGTCATGTGGATCTGTAACGATGAAACATGACAGTCCTCCTCCCCTCTCCCTCCCTTCCTTCAACTCCTACCTCGCAGATGTGGACATTTTTCATCTGCTCTCCTCCTAACCCCTCCACTCACCTCACAGACCCCATCCCATCTCCTGATCTCCCTCACACCAGCCCTCCTTCCTCCCTTACTCTTGTCTTTAACCTCTCACTCTCCTCTGGCTCTTTCCCCCTCACAATATGAACACTCTTCAGCATCTTCCATCGTAAAGACTTTTGACTCCATTTGCCTCTCCGGCTACCGCCCCTTCTCCCTTTCATATCTCAGCTCATTGAATGTGCCTCTGCAATTGCTGTCTGGAGTTCCTGTCCTCCGGTTCCCTCCTAGACCCTCCCTATCCCAGCTTCCACCCCTTGTGCTCCACAGAAATTGCTCCTGCCAAAGTCTCTAATGACTCTTCCTAGCTAACACTCAGACTCAGTGCTCCATCCTCACCCTCCTTGGCTTGCCTGCCAGCTGCCTCTGACACCATTCACCACACTCTTCTTAAAATCTTGTCCTCCTTGGCTTCCTTAACTCTGTCCCCTCTGACCTATCTAATCACTCCTTCACCATGTTTCAGAGTAGCAGCCGTGTTAGACTGTATCCGCAAAAAGAACAGGAGTACTTGTGGCACCTTAGAGACTAACAAATTTATTTGAGCATAAGCTTTCGTGGGCTACAGCCCACTTCATCGGATGCATGTAGTGGAAAATACAGTAGGAAGATATATATATACACACACACACAGAGAACATGAAACAATGGGTATTACCACACACACTATAAGGAGAGTGATCAGTTAAGGTGAGCTATTATCAGCAGGAGAGAAAAAGAACTGTTTGTAGTGGTAATGAAAATGGCCCATTTCCAGCAATTGACAAGGAGATGTGAGAAATTGTAGGGGTGGGGGGGGAAATAAGCATGGGGAAATAGTTTTACTTTGTGTAATGGCTCATCCACTCCCAGTCTTTATTCAAGCCTAATTTAATGGTGTCCAATTTGTAAATTAATTCCAATTCAGCAGTCTCTCGTTGGAGTCTATTTTTGAAGTTTTTTTGTTGTAATATTGTGACTTTTAGGTCTGTAATCAAGTGGCCAGGGAGA
>NW_020691391.1:0-2212 GCF_002925995.2 Terrapene triunguis
CCAAATGCACATTCCACCACCATTCGGCACTTGCTCAGCCTGTAGTTGAACAGGTCCTGACTCCTGTCCAGGCTGCCTGTGTACGGCTTCATGAGCCATGGCATTAAGGGGTAGGCTGGGTCCCCAAGGATCACGATAGGCATTTCAACATCCCCAACGGTTATTTTCTGGTCCGGGAAGAAAGTCCCTTCCTCCAGCTTTCTCAACAGAGCAGAGTGCCTGAAGACGCGAGCATCATGTACCCTTCCCGGCCAGCCCACGTTGATGTCGGTGAAACGTCCCTTGTGATCCACCAGGGCTTGCAGCAGCATTGAAAAGTACCCCTTGCGGTTTATGTACTCGGTGGCTTGGTGCTCCGGTGCCAAGATAGGGATATGGTTTCCGTCTATCGCCCCACCACAGTTTGGGAATCCCATTGCAGCAAAGCCATCCACTATGGTCTGCACGTTTCCCAGAGTCACTACCCTTGATATCACCAGGTCTCTCATTGCCCTGGCAACTTGGATCACAGCAGCCCTCACAGTAGATTTGCCCACTCCAAATTGATTCCCGACTGACCGGTAGCTGTCTGGCGTTGCAAGCTTCCACAGGGCTATCGCCACTCGCTTCTCCACTGTGAGGGCTGCTCTCATCCTGGTATTCTGGCGCTTCAGGGCCGGGGAAAGCAAGTCACAAAGTTCCATGAAAGTGCCCTTACGCATGCGAAAGTTTCGCAGCCACTGGGCATCGTCCCAGACCTGCAACACGATGCGGTCCCACCACTCTGTGCTTGTTTCCCGGGCCCAGAATCGGCGGTCCACGGCATGAACCTGCCCCAGTAACACCAAGATTTCCACATTGCTGGGGCCTGTGCCTTGTGAGAGGTCCATGTCAATTTCCTCATCACTATCGTCACCGCGCTGCAATCGCCTCCTCCTCAGCTGGTCCTGGTTTGGCTTTGGCATGTCCAGGAGGCTCTGCATGTTTTCCAGGACAATGCGCGTGGTGTTCATAGTGCTCATAATTGCCGCGGTGATCTGAGCGGGCTCCATGATCCCAGTGCTGGCTATGGCGTCTGGTCTGAAAAAAGGCGCGAAAGTAGTATCTGACGGACCAGGGGAAGAAAGGAGGGAGGGAGAGAGGGAGGGAGGGGCGAGTGACACCGCGTACAGGTACAGGGAATTAAAATCAAGAAAGGTGGCTTTGCATCATGGAGAAACACAAACAACTGTCACACAGAATGCCCCCCCCCCAAAGACTGAACTCAAAAGCCTGGGTTTAGCAGGAGGGAGGAGGGAAGCAAATGAATGCAGAATAAATCTATTTTTTTTACAAAATAGCATACTACGACTGATAACCATCATTGTCTGCCCGGGTGCCCATGATCGACAGCCACTGCAGTACGACGACGACGGTTACCAGTCGTAATAAACCATCTTCTACCAAAAGGCACGGGGCTGGTGCAATGCAGCCCTACGGCTGCCAGCCCCACAGCTGCCAGCACCCAGATCGCCAATGAAGGCTACCAGTCATGCTGCACCGTCTACCGCCAAAAGGCAGTAAGCTGCTGCTGCTGTTTAGCAATGCAGTTCCACGTTTGCCGGCACCCGGAAGAGATATGGTGACGGTAAGCTGAGCTGAGCGGGCTCAATGCTTGGCGTGGTATGTTGTCTGCACAGGTAACCCAGGTAAAAAGGCGCGAATCTATTGTCTGCCGTTGCTGTGACGGCGGGGGAGGGGCCTGACGCAATGTACCCAGAACCCCTCGCGGCACTGCTTTGCATCATCCGGGCATTGCGATCTCAACCCATAATTCCAATGGGCGCCGGAGGCTCCGGGAACTGTGGGATAGGTACCATAGTGCAATGCGCCGGAAGTCGACGCTAGCCTTGGTACTGTGGACGCGGTCCGCCGACTTCATGCACTTAGAGCATTTTAGGTGGGGACACACACAATCGGCTGTATACAACCGGTTTCTATAAAACCGGCTTCTATAAATCCGACCTAATTTTGTAGTGTAGACATAGCCTAGGATTGAAGGATTATATCACATTATAAAAAATTGTAAATAAAGATGTCGTCTGGCTCCCCCAGTTGAGTCCCAAATGCTCTGCTATAAATGCCCCTGGGACTCCCACATTCCCCAGCAGGAGTGAAAGGAGAACCCCCCAGCTCTGCACTTAGCTCAGGCTGATTTATTGGGGGAATGGGGGAGAAATTATTCTTTGCTGCT
>NW_020691392.1:0-6564 GCF_002925995.2 Terrapene triunguis
TGTGCTCCAGCCCCCTAATCATTTTTGTTGCCCTCCGCTGGACTCTCCAATTTTTCCACAACCTTCTTGGAGTGTGTGGCCCAAAACTGGACACAGTACTCCAGATGAGGCCTCACCAATGTCAAATAGAGGGGAATGATCATGTCCCTCGATCTGCTGGCAATGCCCCTACTTATACAGCCCAAAATGCCGTTAGCCTTCTTGGAAACAAGGGCACACTGTTGACTCATATCCAGCTTCTAGTCCACTGTAACCCCTAGGTCCTTTTCTGTATTGGTATTGGTTTTCATAACCATTCATCCCCATAAGGAGTGGTGCTTGTGGTGATACAAGGGAACTGGGGTATCTGAGGGAATTGCTTGTATGATTTCTGGTTAGCCAGTGGGGTAAAACCAAAGTCCTTTCTGTTTGGCTGGTTTGGCGTGCCTTAACAGTAAAGGACACCCAGCGTTGGGCTGTGACTGCCCTGCTCCAAGCAATTTATCCTGAATTGATACTCTCAGTAGTGTCCCACCAGAGGCCGCATCGTTACAGGGGTTGTCCAGGATTTCAACTGGGAAGTCTCTGAAGCTCAGGACGCGCTTCCTCAGCTAGGGGAAGTATGTAACCCACACACCTTCTGGGTGTGATGGTGTGTCCCATCTAGTGGCACCGAGACCATTTAGAGAGAAAGATAAAATGAGTCTGCTCTACAATCTTAGCTAACAGCCAGTTGGCTTTTAGCTCATGCTGTAGAGGCTCATGCACTAAGCTCCACAGGTCCCAACAACCAGAGTCTGTCAGCATTACAGAGGCAGCTGCCACCACAAGAGGGAGAGAGCTGCCATGCCACGCCCAGCTGTGAAGAGGTACCAAGCAGTGAGCTGACACCCTTCAGAGCCTCCTGTGATAATCTGTGAACTTTGGACACTAACTGGCTGGTAGGAAGTGTCACACCCTTGTATTGCCCTCAGAGTGGCCTGGGTGAGACCCTGTGGGAGGCCCTGGGCTCCCCCACCACCTGCTGCGCCCTTCCCCTCCGCATGTTGAAGGGCCGAAACCCTGACCACTAGGCAACATCCCCACGAGCGAAGGCCATCACAAGGCATCCGTCTTTGAAAGTTTGCAGAGGATGCAGGGGCAGAAAGGGGAGAGAGGATGAAGGTGACTGTTGGCGGGTAGGGGGGAGAGAGACATTGAGAGAGAGAGGGAGGGTGGGAGCCGTATGGGAATTTCTTGTTTACCGCCATCAACCCAATGATCAGACCATTGATGCCTAAAATGTTCCCTGACATGTTGTAATTGATTGGATCTAGATTTAAAAACGGTTACCACATTTACAGAAATGTCAGCGAGTTGAGTGGAAGGCCATTGCAAGCTCAGCTAATTATGTATTGGGGGTTATGCCTCATCTAACAAGCTCCTTAAACAATAGCTCCCAATTTTCATTCACATTGTTCTGTTTAATTCTTTTGCTCCAAAACCCTTTCACTAATCATTTTGGTCAGCTTTGGAAAGTTAACCCTTTCAGTGCACCAAATATAAATATTGCTGGTTGGGACTGCCCTCTGTTGGTCATAAGAACAGCCATACTGGATCAGACCAATGGTCCATCCAGCCCAGAATCCTATCCTCCCACAGTGGCCAATGCCAGGTGCCCCAGAGGGAATCGACAGAACAGGTAATCATCAAGCGATCCATCCCCTGTCGCCCATTCCCAGCTTCTGGCAAACAGAGGCTAGGGACACTTCAAGAGCATGGTTTTGTATCCCTGCCCATCCTGGCTAATTGCCAATGATGGACCTATCCTCCATGAACTTATTTAGTTCTTTGTTGAACTCTGTTATAGTCTTGGCCTTCACAACATCCTCTGGCAAAGAGTTTCCCCAGGTTGACTGTGTGTTCTGTGATGAAATACTCCCTTTTTTTGTTTTAAACCTGCTGCCTATTCATTTAATTTAGTGACCCCTAGTTCTTGTGTTACGAGAAGGAGTAAATAACACTTTCTTATTTACTTTCTCCATACCAGTGACCATTTTATAGACCTCTATCATATCCCCCCTTAGTCACCTCTTTTCCAAGCTGAAAACTCCACCCAGTCTTATTAATTTCATCTCATACGGAAGCTGTTCCATATCCCTAATAATTTTGCTTGCCCTTTTCTGTACCTTTTCCAATTCCAGGATATCTTTTTCAGACCAGCTCCAGTATTCAAGATGTGAGCATACCATGGATTTATTGAGAGGCAATATTACATTTCTGTCTTCTTACCTATCCTGTAAGGTGATTTTGGTACATGGTCATATTCTGTTATGAATGTTGCTGCAATTCAAAATGGAGTTTAGAAATTCAAGATGGCGCATATGATAGGAAGGGTTTGAACGCCATTATGGTACCCTTTCTTCATGGCATTTTCCCGCCAAAACTCTGTTTTCCTCACGGAACCTGAGGGACAGAGAACTGGCGGGAACCGGTTGGGAGCGGTGCCTGTCAGAGTGTGCCTCAGGAATGCATGCCTCAGAGAGCGTATAAGGGACTGTTAGTGGTGATGCAGGTGCTGTCCACCATCGAGGCAGCCATGTCCAGGTTCTTTGTGCGGCATTAGATCAAGATTTCGCTTACTAACATCTGTCAAGGACTCTGATACTTACCTGACTCCTGTAATCCACCAAAGGATCCAGTGAAGGCTGTGCTATCCGGTCAGATCTGTTGATCTCCTGCTTGGGCAGTAGAGAGCCAGATCCTCCGATGTTCCAGAGATCCTGAGACGGACCATCCATTGCCGGTGTCCTCCATCTGCAGCTAGAAGAGAGACAGTAATTATTTTTTGGACATTTATTAGTTTAGCCAAGGGACAGTTTAAGGGCCTGGGCTTTATGCCCCCTTGCTGGAATCTATTCATGGGTATTTGTCGTGTTCCCCACAGTGAATCTTCCCCCAGTTGTATCTACCCCTTAATAAATCAGCTTTCTGTTTAAGGTTATATTCTTTCTATCCTTTATTTCAATGCAACATGGGCGGGAGGCACACAGATTTCTAATTCTCCCAGCTGATAGATGCTGGTAGGAGTCGAACCTGTTGTATATGTCACCTCCTTATTATTCCACACAGAGATTTTGGGGTAACAATCCCTTTCCCTTTCCTAATGATTTCCCAACATTTTGTTCGCTTTTTTGACTGCCGATGCACATTGAGTGGATGTTTTCAGAGAACTATCCACTATGACTCCAAGATCTCTTTCTTAAGTTGTAAGAGCTAATTTAGACCCCATCATTTTAGATGTAGAGTTGGGATCATGTTTCTCAATGCGCATTACTTTGCATTTATCAACATTGAATTTCATCTGATATTTTGTTGCCCAGTCACCTAGTTTGGTGAGATCCCTTTGCCACACTTTGCAGTCTCTCTTGGCGTTAACTAACTTGAGTTGTTTTACTTGTGGCACCTTAGAGACTAACGCATTTATTTGGGCATAAGCTTTCATGGGCTAAAACCCACATCCGATGCTTATGCCCAAATAAATTCGTTAGTCTCTAAGGTGCCACAAGGACTCCACATTTTTTTTGCTGATACAGCTTATCACGGCTACCACTCTGTAACTTGAGTTGGTTTGTATCATCTGCAAATGTTGCCACCTCACTGTTTACCGCTTTTTCCAGATCACATAGGAGTATGATGAACAGTACTGGTCCCAGTACAGACCCCTGGGGGACACCACTATTTACCTCTCTCCATTCTGAAAACTGACCATTTAGTCAGACCCTTTCTTTCTTGCCTTTTAACCAGTTACCTATCCCAGAGAGGACCTTCCATCTTATCCCATTTTGCTTCAGAGCTTTTGGTGAGGGACCTTGTCAAAGGCTTTCTGAAAATCTAACTACACTATATCCACTGGATCACCTTCATCCACATGCTTGTTGACTCCCTGAAAGAATTCTAGTAGATTCGTGAGGCATGATTTCCCTTTACAAAAACCATGTTCACTCTTCCCCAACAAATTGTGTTTATCTATGTGTCTAATAATTCTGCTCTTTACTATCATTTCACCCAATTTGCCTGGTACTGAAGTTAGCCTTAGTGGCCTGTAATTGTTGGGAGCATCTTTGGAGCCTTTCTAAAACATTGGTGTCATACTAGCTATACTCCAGTCATCTGGTACGGAAGCTAATTTAAAGGATAGGTTACATACCACAGTTACAACAAGGAGTCTGGTGCCACCAGACTCCTTGTTGTTTTTGTAGATACAGACTAACACGGCTACCCCCTGATACTTGATACCACAGTTAGTAGTACTGCAATTTCACATTTGAGCTTCTTCAGAACTCTTGGGTGAATACCATCTGGTTCTGCTGACTTATTGCTGTTTAATTTATCAATTTGTTCCAAAACCTCCTTACTGATCCTTACTGAATACAGTCAAGTCATGATCAGTGGCCCAGAGCAACCACAAACATCCAGTCCAGTGATCAGTTCATCTTTATCCACCACAAGGAGGCCCACAATAGAGTCACCCCTAGTTGGGTACAAAACTTTGTATTAGAAAAGTATCTGTAATTTTTCAAAATCTCCAAGGATGATTTACTCCTGGCTACGGGAGACCTCCCCTGTCTGTCTCCCAGTAAGAAGTCCCCCGTGCTAACCTAATTTCTTCCCACAAGTCACAGACAGGTGCAAAAGGAGAAATGTTTCCTGCTCTCTGGTTTGGATTCAGTGAACTGTGCCAGCCCCCCACTGGTTCATCTGCTGGGCTGTGTTAGTTAGCAGATTGATCCCTATCCATTCGAGGTCCTGGGGTTCTCAATAACCAAGAATGTAAAACAGGTAATGATGTGTCTAATGCAGGGATTCTCAAATTTCACTGCACTCCGACTCCCTTCTGACAACAAAGATTACTAAACCACTCCAGGAAGGGAGACCAAAGCCTGAGCCCTCCCGAGCCCCACCACTCCAGGTGTGGGAGGAAGGCCAAAGCCTGAGCCCCATCACCCTGCGTGGGGAGGCCAAAATCGAAGCCCAAGGGCTTCACCCCAGACGTGGGACCTGCAACCTGAGCCTGATTGCCTAGGTCTGAAGCCCTCAGGCTTTGGATTCAACCTCAGGCAGTGGAGCTTGGGCTTCAGCTTTGGCCCCAGGCCCCAGCAAATCTAAGCTAGCCCTGGTGACCCCATTAAAATGGGGTTGCAACCCACTTTGGGGTCCTGACCCACAGTTTGAGAACTGCTGGTCTAATGTAAAGTGCTACTCTGCCCACCACTTTTATCCTCTCTCCCCTACCTCAATGGGTTGTAACCAGTGACATTAACAGTCCAGTCATACACATCGTCCCACCGGGTTTCCCCATTTCCCCACCCCAGGGAGAATTTCCAGCTCTTCTTCCTTATTGCCCAGATCCCAGTGCCAAGAGCAGTGTTGCTTCCCTTCATGAGTGATGTCTTGCAGGGCACATACACTGCACCACAGCATTCTTCTGAGTCAACACTTGGGTTACTGCAGGTTGGGTTATCTGTAAGCCAGGAAGAGAGTTCATCTTACGTGTTGCTTTCTTCCCTCCATTGGAAGCTGCCGGGGGAGAAAGAGAATGTGTCCCTAGGGCTGAGGCAGAATGGGATTGCTGGCATTGCAGCATGGGATTGCTGGCGTTGCAGCATGCTCTCCAGGAACCCTCAAGACTTTCCTATCTGCTCTGCAGCATCAGAACAACAGAGCCTGGATTGGAGCAAGGGAACGGCCTCTTTTCCCACAGAATCCTTCCCTCAGGCCCTGTCAAGGCTCCTTCCCCACTCTGAACTTTAGGGTACAGATGTGGGGGCCTGCATGTGGCTTCTTGACTTCTTGACTACACAATGCAAAGTGATCTGTTTGTAGAGATGCATAACGCCCTGTAGTGATTTCTCTGAGAAAATTCCCCTGAGCTGTTGCGGGAGGCAGGACCTTATTCCTTACCTCTCATGATAGGGCTGTGTGAGAGCTTGTAGAGAGCCAGAGGCAGCTTTCTAGAGGGTTCATTCAGAAATTCCCTATGGAACCTAGGCGCTGCGGCCTACAGCAGGAAGGAGTCAGGTGGTTGTTGGAAAGACTCTAGGTGGAATGCTATGGAATGGCTTTCTGATCACCGCTTTACTCTGCTTCTTCTCACACCCACCTTTGAGGTAAGTCCATCACCTCCTCCTTAGTGTGTATGGGCTGGAAACCAGATATGGCATTAGGGAGGTTGCCCACTCAGCCCATGCACAGGAGGATCAATTGCAGCTCAAGTCCTCCCGCTTGTCGCAGCCCAGAGGAATGCATGACACTGAGCCTGAACTCTGTGACTGCATTAGTCACCAACAGGTGAGTGTGGCAGGAGAGGACACATAACATAAGCTCTGGGATCTGAAGAGAGATCTCTGGAGCCTCGGGATGTGCAGGTTTGGAGACATGTGGCTCCTACCTAGTCCAAAGTAACCTGCCGTGCTCCCTGACAAGAGCCATATTAACAGGCAACACTGCGACTGACCCCCATGCCTCTCTATTTCCTTGGCCACATGTATCGTGTCCTTTTATTGGTGGCTAGTCCAGAAAAAGAGAACAAGAGCTCACTACTGC
>NW_020691393.1:0-3289 GCF_002925995.2 Terrapene triunguis
AGGACCGGAGGCAGGAGGAGAGAGCCCCGCTGCAGTCTCTCTCTAACTGCCCTGCCCCGCCACCAAGTCCCATACCCCCCTCACCCAAAGTCCAAACACGGAGGGGCGGAAGGGGCCGTGAAAAATTTCACTCCACCCCTGCGGACTGCTCTACCACTAGAAGGCTCTCATTCCCCAAAATTTGAAAAGTCCTTTCCTACCCGCCTCACACAAGACCCCGTCCAAGTTTCACCCCCCCCGTTCCATGTGCGGTTGTTAATAAAGAATACGTTTCTGTTCATTTCTGTTTCCATCCTCTTCTTTTGGAGGGGAGTCTGTCTGAAGGGGGGGGAAGGGGCTTGGTCATTGGACAGGACAGTCACCTTTAGCAGGGGGCAGGTGCAGCAGCAGGGCACATATACAGTGCAGTGACTAGTTATCCTGGTCAGTCTGGGAGGTGGTTTTCATGTTCTGTGTGGTGGGGGGGGTGGTGTTGCTCTGTGACTTGGTGGCGGGGGAGGGCAGTTACAGATCTTATGCAGCGGTCCTTACCCTGGATCACAGAGCCGCGCAGCAGGGGATCTGTAACCCTCCTCCCCCTGCAAGACAGTCACATAGCCGACACATACACGCAGTCCCGGCCAGGAGGGCTGGCAGGCTCCGTTGAAACAACCAGTCCACCACCGCGGAGCCTGTCATTCCTGGAGTTTAGAAGCATCATTTGCATCACAACACTAAACCCGCCCCCCGCCACAGTCTGCGTCCCAGGTTTAAAACATTCCCGCGAAAACAGTAATAAAGACAACGGTGTCCATTAACAAAACAGAACAGATTTTATTTTTTGGGAAAGGGGTGAAGGGGGTATGTAACTGGAGAGGATAGTCGACGGCAACTGGGTAAAGAAACGGGGGCAAGTTCAGCTTCTGTGCCCACAAACTTAAAAGTCACTGGGTACCCTGCTCAGCCTTGAAACTGGCTTTCAAAGCCTCCCGGATGCACAGCGTGTCCCGCTGGGCTCTTCTAATCGCCCGGCTGTCTGGCTGGGCGTAATCAGCAGCCAGGCTATTTGCCTCAACCTCCCACCCCGCCATAAAGGTCTCCCCCTTGCTCTCACAGAGATTGTGGAGCACACAGCAAGCTGCAATAACGATGGGGATATTGGTTTCGCTGAGATCACAGCGAGTCAGTAAGCTTCTCCATCTCCCCTTGAGACGGCCAAAAGCACACTCCACCACCATTCTGCACTTGCTCAGCCGGTAGTTGAAGAGTTCTTGTGCAGTGTCCAGGGCCCCGGTATAGGGCTTCATGAGCCAGGGCATTAGCGGGTAGGCTGGGTCCCCGAGGATCACTGTAGGCATCTCCACATCCCCAACAGTTATCTTGTGGTCCGGGAAGTAAATGCCTTCCTGCAGCCGTCTAAACAGACCAGAGTTCCTGAACACGCGAGCGTCATGAACCTTGCCCGGCCATCCAACGTAGATGTTTGTAAACCGTCCCCGATGGTTCACCAGTGCTTGCAGCACCATTGAAAAGTAGCCCTTTCTATTGATGTACTGGCTGGCCTGGTGGCCCGGTCCCAGGATAGGGATGTGAGTCCCATCTATAGCCCCACCGCAGTTTGGGAATCCCATCGCGGCGAAGCCATCTATGATGGCCTGCGCGTTTCCCAGGGTCACTACCTTTGACAGCAGTACCTTGACGATTGCCTTGGCTACTTGCAGGACAACAACCCCCACGGTAGATTTGCCCACGCCAAAGTGGTTCGCGACTGACCGGTAGCTGTCCGGCTTTGCAAGCTTCCAGAGGGCTATGGCCACTCGCTTCTGGACAGTCAGGGCTGCTCGCATGCGGGTGTCCTTGCGCTTCAGGGCAGGGGACAGCAACTCACAAAGTTCGAGGAAAGTCCCCTTCCGCATGCGAAAGTTTCGCAGCCACTGGGATTCATCCCAGACCTGAAGCACTATGCGGTCCCACCAGTCCGTGCTTGTTTCCCGGGCCCAGAATCGCCGTTCAACAAAATCCACATGCCCCATTGCCACAGTGATGTCCTGGGCGCTGGGGCTCGTGGTTTCTGACAGCTCTGTGCTACTCTCCGACTTCAGGCCCTCACGGCGGTGCCGTAGCCTCCTCGCCTGATTTCTCTGCATCTGCCTCAGGGAAAGGTGTATGATAAGCTGCGAGGTGTTGAGAACGGCCACAACTGCAGCGATGGTCGCAGCGGGATCCATGATCGCAGTGCTGTGGCGTCCGCGCTGTCACTGATCAAAAAGTGCGCGAACTGATTTCCCGCCGGCGCTTTCAGGGAGGGAGGGAGGGCGGTAGTGACTGACGGATGACGACAGTTACCCAAAAGCACCCTCGCCACATTTTTTTACCCAGAAGGCATTGGCGGATCGACCCAGAATTCCAATGGGCGGCGGGGACTGCGGGAACTGTGGGATAGCTGCCCACAGTGCACTGCTTCCAATGTCGACGCTTTCCCTGGTAGTGTGGACTGACAAAGTTGAATTACTGTCCTTAGTGTAGACACATACGTTCGACTTTCTAATATCGATTGCACATATTCGATTTAACTAAAATCGAACTACTCTCGTAGTGTAGACATACCCTTAGATTTGACTGGTGTGCATAGGATGCTGAGTGACTTCCATCCGCAGATCAGTAAAGATGCAAAGCCTGTTTGTACCAAAACCACCAATCTAAAAGCAAAAAGAGTGTAACTTTTTGTAAGTTGGCGTGTGAATTTATACATATTGCATCTGTACATGATGTAGGATCTGCTCTGCACGCACCGTCAGGTGCACATCACCCCAGGCAGGGTAAGGAGGAGGGGGAGCCGTGGCCTGGCAGCCAGGAGGCAGCAGGCTGCCTGTGTGTGGGAAGCTCAAGACTCCCACTGTGGCAAGGCAGCTCCGCACCACCTGACTGCGTTTGTGTGCGGTTACGAGAGGAGACTTCCTACGCTGCTGCTGTAATTGCAAGCGCTGCCGTTCCTTGTAAACGCTTCACATGCTCCTTCCTCCAGCCATCGCCCTCCGAAGAGCCAGGAGTTTGAGTCCCTCTGCGGGGATCCTGTATGCTGTGTTCAGTCTCCTCCTGACGATTGTCCTGGGACCCAGCAGGAGGCTCAGTATTCTGTACCACTGCTCTGGGAGGGCTCAATTCAGCTTAGTCAGGAGGAATGACTCGGCAGAAAGAACATTCTCACCAACAGAAGATATTACCTCACCCATCTTGTCTCTCAAATTTCCTGTGACCGACATGGCCACACCAACGCTGCCTACTGTGTGCTGACAGAGAACTCTGTGAA
>NW_020691394.1:0-3896 GCF_002925995.2 Terrapene triunguis
TTGGAATAAGCACGGATGGCGCCAGAGCCATGATTGGTTCGAAGAAAAGAGTTGTTGCACGTATTGAAGCTGTTGCGCCAGAAGCAAAATCGACTCATTGTTGCATTCACAGGGAAGCACTCGCGACCCAGAACATGCAGGCAGATCTAAAGCAAGTACTGGATGAAGCTGTGAAAATAATCAATTTTGTGAAAGGCCACCCTCTGAACGCCCGGCTGTTTTCTCAGCTTTGTGATGAGATAGGCAGTGATTACACACAACTCCTATTTCACACTGAAGTGCGTTGGCTTTCGTGTGGAAAAGTTCTGAATCGCCTGTTTGAGCTGCGAGAAGAACTGCACGTTTTTTTAGAAGAAACCTTTAACCTGCGAGACCATATACACGACTGGAAATGGCTATGCAAACTAGCATATATTGCAGATACCTTTGCTCATTTAAACAACCTCAATCCATCCTTGCAAGGGAAACTCATATCCATATTCCATGTTCAAGACAAAGTGAGCGGCATGGTCGCAAAATTGAAACAGTGGCATAAACGTCTTAGTCGTCGTGAACTGGATTCTTTTCCATCTCTTCATGACTTAGTAATAAACTCGACGAACGAACTTGATAGTGATGTGTTGCAACCCATGAAGCAGCATTTGGAAAGCTTTCAGAAAGATCTTCATAAGTATTTCCCTGAACCGGACAGCACCTTTGAATGGATAAGGAACCCTTTTATCATCAATGTTCAAACATTGCCAAATAACCTCTCTGCTTCAGAAGAAGAACAGCTCTTGGAGCTGCTTCAGATAGCTTCCTGAAAACAAAATTTGAGCAAAATACACTGACGTCATTTTGGTTGGGGGTTAGCTCTGAATATCCAGCTCTATCGGAAAAAGCTGTCAAGTATCTTCTGCCTTTTCCCATCTCGTATTTGTGCGAGATCGGATTCTCTGCGCTGGTTGGCATCAAAACAAAAAAACGAAATTGTCTTATTGACGTGGAGCCCCATCTTCGTCTTAAGATCACAAACATTGAGCCAGATAGCCCCGCGATAGTGTCTGGTCAAAAGCAGTTCCATCCCTCGCACTGAATAGTTTGGTTTGTACTGAAATTTTTTCAATACCGAAATAGTAAATATTAAAACTAGTGCTTTCTTCACTAACCTAACCAAACCAGTATATTTTAATTTCAGAATGATACGAATTCACCATATATATATATATATATATACATATATATATATATACGCTATTCTGCCAGACTATTGATTCGCTTCTATTATTTTAATTATTTCTAGTACTATTTCTATATGTAACTATTATTTCTATTAAAAGTTTTGTTCCATGTAATATAATTTTGTATTTATTTCTAATAAATATTTATAAAAATGTGGCTACCACCCTCCCCACCCCCAAATTATCTTCATCGGAGAAGAGGTACGCCGGTAAGACAAATGTCTCAAAAAGGGTATGCAAGTGTTGTAAGTTTGGGAAACACTGATCTAATATGATCAAGTTTTATGGATTTTGGACAGAGGCCTGCATATTGTGAATTTTGTAAGCTCTAAGACAGGGGGTGGTCCAACTTTTTGGCCCGAGGGCCACATCTGGGTATGGAAATTGTATGGCTGGCCATGAATGCTCACAAAATTAGGGGTGCGGGAGGGGTTGAGGGCTCTGGCTGGGGGTGCGGGTTCTGGGGTCAGGCCAAAAATGAGGAGTTCAGGGTGTGGGAGGGGTCTCTGGTCTGAGGCAGGGCATTGGGGTGCAGGGGGGTGAGGGCTACAGCTGGGAGTACGAGCTCCAGGGTAGGGCTGGAGATGAGGGGTTGGGGATGCAGGAGGTTGCTCCGAGCTGGGACCAAGGGGGTTGGAGGGCGGGAGGGGGATGTGACGTTATTGATATAATCTGGGACCATATAGATCATTGTTGCAACCAAGGTCCTGTAGTGGCACCAAAATCTTGTATAAAGGGGGTCAAATGGGGTGTCTTAGACAAGGTTATGGTTTACTGGTTATAATTATGCTGTATATATGTGTGTATCAATTTTGTAGTTGAAGTTAGGAATATTGGCTCTATACTGTCTGTGTTTCAAACTTATGCTATGCTGCTGGGTGACATCCCAGACAAATTGGTGTTAGCTCTGCCTAGCCTGCTTGATGGCCCATTAAGGACCATCAGCTATACAATGGACCCATTGAGAGAAGGCAGATACGCCTTGTAACTCAGCAAAGTATGCAGGGACTGGCCCATGTGACTCCAGACTCCATTTTGCTGTAATTTTCCACAGTAAGAACAAAGAGGTGTTCTTACACCTGGAAAAGACTATATAAGGCTGATGCCTCATCTCCATCTGGTCTTCAATCCTGCTTCATACCTCTGGAGGAACTTTGCTACAAGCTGAAGCTTTGAACAAAGGACTGAGGACCCATCCCAGCGGGGGATGTATCCCAGAGACTTGATTTGAACCTGCAGTTTATTCTATCGCTGCTGCAAGTCTGAACCAAGAACTTTGCCATTACTGTATGTAATTGATTCCATTTAACCAATTCTAACTCTCATCTCTATCTTTTTCCTTTTATGAATAAACCTTTAGATTTTAGATTCTAAAGGATTGGCAACAGCGTGATTTGTGGGTAAGATCTGAGTTGTATATTGACCTGGGTCTGGGGCTTGGTCCTTTGGGATTGAGAGAACCTTTTTTGTGTATATTGGGATATTGGTTTTCATAACCATTTGTCCCCATAACGAGTGGCACTGGTGGTGATACTGGGAAACTGGAGTGTCTAGGAGATTGCTTGTGAGACTTGCGGTTAGCCAGTGGGGTGAGACTGAAGTCCTCTTAGTCTGGCTGGTTTGGTTTGCCTTAGAGGTGGAAAAACCCCAGCCTAGGGCTGTAACTGCCCTGTTTGAGCAATTTGTCCTGAGTTGGCACTCTCAGTTGGGTTCCGCCAGAACCACATCGTCACAGGGGATGAGGGCTGGGGCAGGGGGTTGTGGCACAGGAGGAGGTCGGGGTGCAGGCTTCAGGCGGCGCTTACCTCAGGCAGCTCCCAGAAGCAGTGGTATGTCCCCCCTCCAGCTCCTACACGGAGGCGCAGCCAGGCGTCTCAGTGCACTGCCCCAGCTGCAGGTGCCGCCCCGCAGCTCCCATTGGCTGTGGTTCCAATGGGAGCTGCAGGGGTGGCAGTTGGGCTGGGGGCAGTGTGCAGAGTCCCCTGGCTGCCCCTACATGTAGGAGCCAGAGGGGGGACATGCCGCTGCTTCCGGGAGCTGTGCGGAGCCACAGCATGCACGGAGCGGGGCAAGACCCGGACTCCGCTCCCTAGTGGGAGCTCAAGGGCCAGATTAAAATATCTGAAGGGCCGGATGTGGCCCCCGGACCGTAGTTTGCCCACCCCTGGTCTAAGACAATGCATTAAAACATTCAGGGACTTGAATTTTTTGTATATGGAGATTATGATAATATTTGGCTAAGATTAGTGTATACCGAGGGAAGATGATAGATCAGTCAAAAATATTATTTTGACTAGATTTTCTTTTGTTTTTTTTTTTATAGAGGGGGGTAAGATGTCATATTTTATAGACTCAATGGCTTAGACCAGTGCTTAGGGAATAAGAGGTAGATCAGAAAGCACTTAGTTGAATTTTCCATCCATTTGTCTCAGAGAAGGAAGCTTTTATCTCTATATTGAAGAGGTCCGTGTGTTATTTTAGCTGTTATTTGTTAGTCATGATAGACATTGTTTTCATTTTTTGTTTTCTTGGAGCAGAGCATTTTTTTTTGTTAGTGTTCCTCTTTATAGCCAGTCACTTTTCCTTCTGGCATTTCACAGTATTCTTCCTGTCCAATGCTCAATAAGGGTTGTTGTGGAAAATTGTCCACACTGTTGATTTTGGTTCAGACAGCCT
>NW_020691395.1:0-3433 GCF_002925995.2 Terrapene triunguis
ACAATCTGTGTGAGAGCAAGGGGGAGACCTTTATGGCGGGGTGGGAGGTTGAGGCAAATAGCCTGGCTGCTGATTACGCCCAGCCAGACAGCCGGGCGATTAGAAGAGCCCAGCGGGACGCGCTGTGCATCCGGGAGGCTTTGAAAGCCAGTTTCAAGGCTGAGCAGGGTACCCAGTGACTTTTAAGTTTGTGGACACAGAGGCAGAACTTGCCCCCGTTTCTTTACCCAGTTGCCGTCGACTATCCTCTCCAATTACATACCCCCTTCACCAAAAATAAAATCTGTTCTGTTTTGTTAATGGACACCGTTGTCTTTATTACTGTTTTCGCGGGAATGTTTTAAACCTGGGACGCAGACTGTGGCGGGGGGCGGGTTTAGGGTTGTCATGCAAATGATGCTTCTAAACTCCAGGAATGACAGGCTCCGCGGTGGTGGACTGGTTGTTTCAACGGAGCCTGCCAGCCCTCCTGGCCGGGACTGCGTGTATGTGTCGGCTATGTGACTGTCTTGCAGGGGGAGGAGGGTTACAGATCCCCTGCTGCGCGGCTCTGTGATGCAGGGTAAGGACCGCTGCATAAGATCTGTAACTGCCCTCCCCCGCCACCAAGTCACAGAGCAACACCACCGCCCCCACCACACAAAACATGAAAACCACCTCCCAGACTGACCAGGATAACTAGTCACTGCACTGTATATGTGCCCTGCTGCTGCACCTGCCCCCTGCTAAAGGTGACTGTCCTGTCCAATGACCAAGCCCCTTCCCCCCCCCTTCAGACAGACTCCCCTCCAAAAGAAGAGGATGGAAACAGAAATGAACAGAAACGTATTCTTTATTAACAACCGCACATGGAACGGGGGGGTGAAACTTGGACGGGGTCTTGTGTGAGGCGGGTAGGAAAGGACTTTTCAAATTTTGGGGAATGAGAGCCTTCTAGTGGTAGAGCAGTCCGCAGGGGTGGAGTGAAATTTTTCACGGCCCCTTCCACCCCTCCGTGTTTGGACTTTGGGTGAGGGGGGTATGGGACTTGGTGGCGGGGCAGGGCAGTTACAGAGAGACTGCAGCGGGGCTCTCTCCTCCTGCCTCCGGTCCTGCAGAACATCCACAAGGCGGCGGAGCGTGTCCGTTTGCTCCCTCATTAGTCCAAGCAGCGTTTGAGTAGCCTGCCTGTCCTCCTGTCGCCACCTCTCCTCCCGTTCAATGTTTGCCCGGTGCATTTGGGACAAGTTCTCCCTCCACTGTGTCTGCTGGGCTGCCTGTGCTCGGGAGCATCCCATTAGTTCAGCAAACATGTCTTCCCGTGTCCTCTTCTTCCTCCTCCTAATGTGCGCTAGCCTCTGGGCAGATGTGGCTGTGGGAATTGGAAAAAGGGAGTGAATTCCTGAGACAGAGCAATGTATCTGTGAACAGAGAACATAGTCTTTCTCTGTGAACAAGACCATGCAGAGCACCTATCACACGCGCACTGAGGACAAGGTCGAATTTTCGGCCCTCGCCTACAGTGCCCGCGGTCTTGCTGTGGCGAGCTGAGGAGCAGGGCAGGACACCGGACTTTGTCTAGATGGCAAACATGGTAAGCCGTAGACTTGTGGCCGCTTAAAACTTTAAGAGTGGCACTGGCCTCCTTTCACATAGAAAGCAATGTGAGTCTCTGCTGGCAGCAATCCTGCAAGCATGAACTCTGGCCCTGTCCCACCCCCTCGCGGCTGTAAACCGCGTGGCTGTAAACCGGCGGTTGCAGTTCTGTAAAGGGACGGGCAAGCAGTCCCAATACTAACTTTCCCCTACCTAATTCACAGCAGGGAGTCATGCCAGACATCACCCTCCTGAAGGTCTCGGAGAGCCAGAAGGAGAAGATGCTCCGGGACAGCCTGCAGAAACCGGGGCCATTTGCTGCACTGCTCTGCAAGGCCATGATCCCGGAGTACCTGCTGGCGTTGTGGCAGGGAAACGTGTCCTACCACGGGGGGCCTAATAAGCTCTCCCTGCCCAGGAACCTGCTGATGAGGCTGGAAAAACACCTGCAGGAGGTGTATGAGGAGTTCTCCCCGGAGGATGTCGCCTCTATCCCCGGTTACATTGACCAGTTCTTGGCTTAGGTGCCCTTGGAGGGACAAATGACTGCAGGGTTTTGGGCACTATAATCATGAAGCGGACATTGTGAAATTTTTTGAAAATGGTTCGGACTATATATTGAGGCGCCCAAAGACAGACTAATCATGATACACTTTGCACTGATTCCCCTTTTGTTTGACTTTCCTGTTTACATGTTTTGAAGCACTTTACCCACTGTTAATATTTTCAATCTTCCTGTTTTGTTGCAAATAAATGTTTACATGTTTTAAAGCACTTTAGCTACTGTTAATATTTTAAATATGCCAGTTATGTTGTAAATAAATGTTTAGATATTTAAAACACTTACTGCTTGATCCTTCCCCTGAATCTGTGTCTGGGGTAACGGCGGGGGACGGTTGGTAGGGGATCTCTGTCAGGGTGATGAAGAGCTCCTGGCTGTCGGGGAAATCAGCGGTGCCAGCGCTGTCGACTGCCTCGTCCTCCTCATCTCCTTCTTCATCTTCCCCGTCCGCTAACATGTCGGAGGAACCGGCCGCGGACAATATCCCATCCTCAGAGTCCACGGTCAGGGGTGGGGTAGTGGTGGCGGCCGCACCTAGGATGGAATGCAGTGCCTCGTAGAAACGGGATGTGTGGGGCTGGGATCCAGAGCGTCCGTTTGCCTCTTTGGTCTTCTGGTAGCCTTGTCTCAGCTCCTTGATTTTCACGCGGCACTGCGTTGCATCCCGGCTGTAGCCTCTCTCTGCCATGGCTTTAGAGATCTTCTCATAGGTCTTTGCATTCCGTCTTTTGGAGCGCAGCTCGGAAAGCACGGACTCATCTCCCCACACAGCGATGGGATCCAAGACTTCCCGATCCGTCCATGCTGGGGCCCTCTTTCTATTGGATTGCACGGCCATCTCTGCTGGAGAGCTCTGCATCGTTGCCACTGCTGCCACTGCTGCTGAGCTCGCCACGGTGTCCAAACAGAAACTGCGCTTCAAACTGCCCAGACAGGAAAAGGAATTCAAATTTTCCCGGGGTGTGGCTGGTCAGAGCATCCGAGCTCGGACTGCTGTCCAGAGCGTCAACAGAGTGGTGCACTGTGGGATAGCTCCCGGAGCTATTAGCGTCGATTTCCATCCACACCTAGCCTAATTCGATATGGCCATTTCGAATTTAGCGCTACTCCTCTCGTTGGGGAGGATTACAGAAATCGATTTAAAGAGAGCTCTATGTCGAACTAAATGGCTTCCTGGTGTGGACGGGTGCAGGGTTAATTCGATATAACGGCGCTAAATTCGACATAAAAGCCTAGTGTAGACCAGGCCGAAGACATCTAACTTGTTCTTTTCCTATTTTAGCCTCAGATCCTATC
>NW_020691396.1:0-3413 GCF_002925995.2 Terrapene triunguis
CGTGGTGCTGCATTGCACCAGCCCCTTGCCTTTTGGTAGAAGATGGTTTATTACGACTGGTATCCGTCGTCGTCGTACTGCAGCGGCTGTCGATCATGGGCACCCGGGCAGACAATGATGGTTATCAGTCGTAGTATGCTATTTTCTGCCAAGTGCCCAATATTGTCTGCTAAGCACCCAGAAGAGGCCGATGGCGATCTGGGTGCTGGCAGACATGGGGCTGGCAGCCGTGGGGCTGCATTGCACCAGCCCCCTTGCCTTGACGATGATGGTTATCAGATGTACTATGCGTAGGATGGGGCTAGATTGCTACACAGCAGCAACCCCTTGCCTTTTGGGCAGTAGATAGCATATTACGACTGGTATCCATCGTTGTCATACTGCAGTGGGCATCAGATGGTGCAATAGACCTGAAGGCTTACTGCCAAGCGCCCAGTATTTGCTGCCAAGCACCCAGAAAATGCCAAGGGCTATCAGTCATGCTGCACCGTCGTCTTAAGATGTAAAAAATAGATTTATTCTGCATTCATTTGCTTCCGCCCTCCCTCCTGCTAAACCCAGGCTTTTGAGTTCAATCTTTGGGGGGGGCATTCTGTGTGACAGTTGTTTGTGTTTCTCCCTGATGCAAAGCCACCTTTCTTGAATTTAATTCCCTGTACCTGTACGCCATGTCGTCACTCGCCCCTCCCTCCCTCCCTCTCTCCCTCCCTCCCTTCTTCCCCTGGTCCGTCAGATACTACTTTCGCGCCTTTTTTCAAACCAGACGCCATAGCCAGCACTGGGATCATGGAGCCCGCTCAGATCACCGCGGCAATTATGAGCACTATGAACACCACGCGCATTGTCCTGGAAAACATGCAGAGCCTCCTGGACATGCCAAAGCCAAACCAGGACCAGCTGAGGAGGAGGCGATTGCAGCGCGGCGACGATAGTGATGAGGAAATTGACATGGACCTCTCACAAGGCACAGGCCCCAGCAATGTGGAAATCCTGGTGTTACTGGGGCAGGTTCATGCCGTGGACCGCCGTTTCTGGGCCCGGGAAACAAGCACAGAGTGGTGGGACCGCATCGTGTTGCAGGTCTGGGACGATGCCCAGTGGCTGCGAAACTTTCGCATGCGTAAGGGCACTTTCATGGAACTTTGTGACTTGCTTTCCCCTGCCCTGAAGCGCCAGAATACCAGGATGAGAGCAGCCCTCACAGTGGAGAAGCGAGTGGCGATAGCCCTGTGGAAGCTTGCAACGCCAGACAGCTACCGGTCAGTGGGGAATCAATTTGGAGTGGGCAAATCTACTGTGGGGGCTGCTGTGATCCAAGTTGCCAGGGCAATGAGAGACCTGGTGATATCAAGGGTAGTGACTCTGGGAAACGTGCAGACCATAGTGGATGGCTTTGCTGCAATGGGATTCCCAAACTGTGGTGGGGCGATAGACGGAACCCATATCCCTATCTTGGCACCGGCGCACCAAGCCGCCGACTACATAAACCGCAAGGGGTACTTTTCAATGCTGCTGCAAGCCCTGGTGGATCACAAGGGACGTTTCACCGACATCAACGTGGGCTGGCCGGGAAGGGTACATGATGCTCGCGTCTTCAGGCAGTCTCTTCTGTTTCGAAAGCTGGAGGAAGGGACTTTCTTCCCGGACCAGAAAATAACCATTGGGGATGTTGAAATGCCTATCGTGATCCTTGGGGACCCAGCCTACCCCTTAATGCCATGGCTCATGAAGCCGTACACAGGCAGCCTGGACAGTAGTCAGGACCTGTTCAACTACAGGCTGAGCAAGTGCCGAATGGTGGTGGAATGTGCATTTGGCCGTTTAAAAGCGCGCTGGCGCAGCTTACTGACTCGCTCAGACCTCAGCGAAAAGAATCTCCCCATTGTTATTGCTGCTTGCTGTGCGCTCCACAATATATGTGAAAGTAAGGGGGAGACATTTATGGCGAGGTGGGAGGTTGAGGCAAATCGCCTGGCCGCTGATTACGCGCAGCCAGACACCAGGGCGGTTAGAGGAGCACAGCAGGGCGCGGTGCGCATCAGAGAAGCGTTGAAAACCAGTTTTGTGACTGGCCAGGCTACGGAGTGAAACTTCTGTTTGTTGCTCCTTGATGAACCCTCTGCCCCTCCCCCCACCACCCTGTTAACTCTACTTCCCTGCAAACCAACCACCCCACCCTCCCCTACTACCCTCCCCCCTTCGAGCACCACTTGCAGAGGCAATAAAGTCATTGTTGCTTCACATTCATGCATTCTTTATTAATTCAGCACACAACTAGGGGGATAATTGGAAAGGTAGCCCGGGATGGGTGGGGGAGGAGGGAAGGAAAAGGACACACTGCAATTTAAAACTTTACAACTTATTGCACTGGAAATCATCTAGGGTGGAGTGAGTGGGTGGCCGAAGGCCCCCCCACCGTGTTCTTGGGCGTCTGGGTGAGGAGGCAATGGGACTTGGGGAGGAGGTCTGTTGGTTACAGAGGGGCTGTAGCGGCGGTCTCTGCTCCTGCTGCCTTTCCTGCAGCTCAACCATACGCAGGAGCATATCACTTTGATGCTCCAGCAGCCGGAGCATCGACTCTTGCTTTCTGAGTACAAGTTGACGCCACCTCTCCTCTTCAGCCCGCGTTTCAGAACGCAACTTCTCCTCTTCAGCACGCCACCTCTCCTCTCGCTCATATTGGGCTTTTTTAAAATCAGTCATTGACTGCCTCCACGCATTCAGCTGTGCTCTGTCAGCGTGGGAGGCAGTCTGAGGTTCAGTAAACATTTCGTCACGTGTCCTTCGCTTCCTTCTTCGAATATTCACTAGCCTCTGCGAAGGAGTAAGATTTGCAGCTGGTGGAGAAGGGAGAGGTTGTTAAAAAAGATACATTTTAGAGAACAATGGGTACACTCTTTCACGTTAGATTTTGCTGTTCACAACATCACACAGCACATGTGCTTTCGTTACAAGGTCGCATTTTTCCTCTTATATTGAGAGTCTCCTGGTTTGGTGTGAGAGATCACTCACGCAGTGCCAGGACACAGATTTCAGCTTGCAGGCAGCCATGGTAAGACATATAGTCTTTGGGCTTTTTTAACCTTCTTAACATGAGGGGATGGTTTCAAACAGTTCTGCCCTCATTTCCCATACCAAGCACCCGTGCCATTTAAAATGGGTTTGCAATGTAAAAGGAGGGGCTGCGATTTCAGGTTTAACATGCAGCACAAACCCAACTAACTCCCCTCCCCCACACACCCAATTCTCTGGGATGGTCACTTCACCCCTCCCCCCCACCGCGTGGTTAACAGCGGGGAATATTTCTGTTCAGCAGAGCAGGAAGGGGCACCTCTGAATGTCCCGTTAATAAAATTGCCCCATTTTAACCAGGTGACCGTGAATGATATCACTCTCCTGAGGATAACAAAGAG
>NW_020691397.1:0-3126 GCF_002925995.2 Terrapene triunguis
AGGATTTAGCCCACTGTAAATACACCTCTACCCCGATATAACGCAACCCGATATAACACGAATTCGGATATAACGCGGTAAAGCAGTGTTCCGGGGGGGCGGGGCTGCGCGATCCGGAAGATCAAAGCAAGTTCAATATAACGCGGTTTCACCTATAACGCAGTAAGATTTTTTGGCTCCCGAGGACAGCGTTATATGGGGGTAGAGGTGTACCTGCAAAACTGCAGGTAAGATAAATACTCGTGTCTAACAATTGCACTGGTTCTTCTTTCCTGATCTCACTGGTTCTTTGTTCTGAGATTTATAAGTAGCACATTTCATGAGAAGTAAAATATATTCTACAGTGTCTAATAACTGTAACTTAGTTACAGAAAAGCATGAGAAATAGTAGAGAGAAAAATCAACAGCTGAAAAAGAAACAAAGCTACTATTCAAGTTGTGCAAATCCCAGACTTCAATCAGATTAAATGCTAACACACCACATGTGTATACAGTATAAGATGCACAACAAAGATGATTGCAGGAGTATAAGGTGACACCATGAGTTAAAATACTTACCTGTCACTTCTGGGGATCTGATAATGATCATACTTTGCATCTTTCACCTGTAGAATAAGAACCAAATTCATTTCATTTAATAATCTCAGTTTAGCCTATGCTGGATATTTGTCAACATCAGAAACCCACAGCATTTGGCACAAATGGCAATCCAGGAGAGACCCACTACTGTAATAGTAAATTTGTGTTGTAGTTCAGGATTGAGGAGCAGTTAAAGTAATTGGAGGAAATTTGCGTTATTCATTATTCCTGGCTCTACTGCTAGCCACCTATCTTTGACTTACCACAGAAATCACTATATTCACTCAGAGCTGTGTGATTGTGCAGCATCTCCTGCAAGTTCTAAATCCATAAAGCATTTGTCCTATGATGCATTGTTATAAATTTCAAGATTTTTTTTATGTTTAGCATAGAGGTGGTCAAAAAAGGGAAATCTAGTTTCGCAAAATGTGTCAAAATTTCAACATTATTTTTGTTTTGAAGAGTTTGAAAATGACCCAATTTTCATTTGTAACATTTTTTCCATGATTTATTTTTTCTGAAAACAATATCACAGTGGTTATAGACATTTTTCCTTTTCCAAAAGCCCCATTTTTTGTTTAAAAAATTAAAAACCATTCTTCTAAGCTTTTTGATGTTTTCAATAACATTTTTGGAAAAAAGGCAGCACTTTTTGCAAAAAAGAATTTGACAATTTTTCATGAAAAATGTTGTTTTTGAAAATGCCATTTTTCCATGGAAAAACTTTCTGTTTGAAAAATGCTGACCAGCTCTAGATTAGTGCTATTTAAGCAGGTACGTTGCCTACATGGATTTAAATCTGGAGGTTTAGAAGTCTCTCTCTCTCTCTCTCATATGTACACATATTGCTTTGGAACTATATGGCATTCCATCAATTTTGCTTGTACCGTCCAGCAACTCCCATGATACAATATTAAATTCATATGGTTCGCAAAAACTCTCAAGCTCTGGTTTCTCTTTCACATGACACAACATTTCTGTTCAGCTGCTTGCTTTATTTCAGTGAAAGTGGCTTGAGCTTTTTCTTTAATAGTGTCTATATCCATATTCTGAATGTTCTGTAACTGTCCAAGGATAGACTCCTTGTCTTCTTCTTCTACTTGATCGTCTGCCACCATTTTCTGGAGGTCTTCTGGTAAATCCACATCATCACCAGCCATTTGTATCTGGTTCTCATCCATTTCACTCTGTGAGAAAAACAAATATAGTACATTCCATTATGACAGCACACTGCCTTTGCTAATATAGAACCTAACATGAGGGGAGGGATAGCTCAGTGGTTTGAGCATTGGCCTGCTAAACCCAGGGTTGTGAGTTCTTGATCCTTGAGGGGGCCACTTAGGGATCTGGGGCAAAAATCAGTACTTGGACTTGCTAGTGAAGGCAGGGGGCTGGACTTGATGACCTTTCAAGGTCCCTTCCAGTTCTAGGAGATAGGATATCTCCATTAATTTAAAAAAAATATTTATTTAAAATGTAAAAAAATTAACTTAACCTATCGCCTGTTGAAGTCAATGGGAGTCATTCCATTGACTTCAGTGGGACTAGAAGCAACCCATGGGCACTTCAGTCAAGATTTTTAGACACAACAAGTAAATTTTGGTGTCCAGCCTGGGAAACCATAAAGAGGCCTGATTTTCAGAAAATGTTGAGCACGTGCCCTCTGAAAATAGGTCCCTGTAAAGTGTCTCAAGTAACACAATCAAAAATTGATGCACTCAGAATCACTTGACACTTTTGAAAATCTTGGCCATCACTATTAATGGAGGTGACAAGTTGGTACCCTGTGTGTGTGATCTATCTATATCAACAACATCATCAAAATCAACCTGGTGCAACTCCCATAGCTAACCTGCAGTATAACTCACTTCTGGAAGCTTATTCTTTCAGCTGCGTCTTACAGATGACATGAAGCTATATTTTTAAATATTTTCTAGGCTAAGAAGTCTATTGTGCAGGTGGTCCAGAAGTCATTAGCTTTAGAGAAATTGTGCTGTCATTTTTTTGTTGCAGCGCTTGCAAAATATCTATTAGATCCTGAAAACAAAGCCAGTGTGCCAGTTTGCACAGTGCAAGTGAAAGCTGGAAAAAATAGATCTGTATTTCCTCGGACCGTCGGAAAAGGCCTCCGATCAAAGGAATGGTGGTGGTGGTTGTGCTGAGGATGGGGATTGCTCTTTTAGAATTTGGCCATTGTAACATTATGCTGGGCTGCCACATCCCTACCCCCAAATTAGAAACTCAGTAAGTCACTTTTTCTGGTCTGTTTCTTTCCAAGCTGTAAACGATATCTGCAGTTCCCATGCAATCACTTTTCTAAGGGAAAGCTGACAGGTGTGGAGGAGCATGTGGTTTAGACAGAGACATCCCTTAGGGGAGTATCTATAAATGGAGATTCCCTGTGTCCTAATAAGAATGAGAGGATGGAAGACGATAAAATACAGGTAGGATCTGATGAAAAACAGTCCAATGAAAAAAAGTCTCATTCAGTTACATCATGTAATGGCAGCCAGCTAAAAAGTGACAAGTTTTTTAAGTGCTTATATG
>NW_020691398.1:0-8561 GCF_002925995.2 Terrapene triunguis
CTGAAATGGGACCTCAATTATGGGTAGTGGCTGGAGAGGGGCTTTAACCTGGTCTTGGGGCTTTCCCACTCGTTGGCACACCTCACAAGACCGGACATAATTAGCAACGTCCTTGCCCATTCCCTCCCAGTGGAAGGACTTCCCCAACCAGTCTTTGGTTCTGTTCACCCCAGAATGGCCACTGGGATGATCATGGGCTAAGCTCAAGAGCTTTACCCGATACTTAGTGGGAACTACCAACTGTTTTTGAGGATGCCAGTCTTCTTGGTGCCCACCAGAAAGAGTCTCCTTGTATAACAGTCCTTGTTCTACAACAAACCGGGATCGGATAGAAGAGCTGAGAGGCGGTGGGGTGCTCCGCGCCGCCGCCCAAGCTTTCTGAAGGCTGTCATCTGCTTCCTGCTCAGCCTGGAACTGTTCCCTTGATGCTGGAGACATCAGTTCCTCCTTGGACTGTGGACTGGGGCTTGGTCCCTCTGGAAGCGATGCAGGTGCTGGGGCTGTTTCCATTGACTGTGAACCGCTGTCCGCTGGTGCACTATGTGGTATTTCAGGCTCTGGCTGAGCCTCTTGGGTAGGGTTATCTGCTGCTTCCGCCAGTTCAGGCTCGCTGGTGCCCTCTGGCATTGGAGTTGTAGACGGGGTTGCAAGCGCTGGACTCAGTGCTGGCAATGGTTCTGGTGCTGGTTGCGTTGCCAGTTCCGGTTCTGGGACTGGCTTTGGCTGGGTCTCTGGGATTGGATCCACTACGACTGTTGCAGTCGTTGGCAGGGGATCCGGTTCCACCACCTGGGTTTGGGTCTCCGGTAACACAGACGGGGCCCTGGTGGACGGCTCAGGAACAGGGATGGGGGTGAAAGCTTGCTTAGCCTGGCTGCGGGTGACTATTCCCACCCTCCTGGCTAACTTCACATGGTTGGCCAAGTCTTCCCCCAGCAGCATGGGGATGGGATAATTGTCATAGACTGCAAAAGTCCACATTCCTGCCCAGCCCTTGTACTGGACATGCAACTGGGCTGTAGGCAAGGTTACAGACTGTGACACGAAGGGTTGAATTGTCCCTGTAGCCTCCGGGTTGATGAGTTTGGGGTCCACTAGGGATTGGTGGATAGTTGACACTTGTGCCCCTGTGTCCCTCCAAGCGATAACCTTCTTTCCGCCCACTCTCAAGGTTTCCCTTCGCTCCGAGGGTATGAGAGAGGCATCTGGGTCTGGGGATCTTTGGTATGACTGGGGTGTAATGAACTGTAATCGGTTGGGGTTCTTGGGGCAGTGAGCCTTTATATGCCCCAGTTCATTACATTTAAAACATTGCCCTGCTAAGGTATCACCGGGGCGATGTTGGTTGGTGGAGACTGGTGGGGTGGGGTGAGAAGGCGTCTGGGGTTTCCCTTGGGATGTGGGTGGGGCCTTGGGTTGTCCCCGGTGATAAGGTTTTGTTTCGGCTTGCCCCTTCTGATATTCGCTCCAACTGCTACTAATTTTTTTCTTTTCTGTCACCTCCACCCATTTGGCTCCAATCTCCCCCGCCTCGGTTACAGTTTTGGGATTCCTATCTAGGATGTACCTTTCTATTTCCTCAGGAACACCCTCTAAAAACTGCTCCATTTGCAATAGGAAGGGCAACTCTTCCGTAGATTTAACATTTGCTCCTGATATCCAGGCATCCCAATTTTTTCCAATGTGGTAGGCATGTCGGGTAAATGACACATCAGGTTTCCACCTTAGGGCTCTGAACCGCCGACGGGCATGCTCAGGTGTTAGCCCCATTCTGATTCTGGCCTTGTTTTTAAAAAGTTCATAACTGTTCATGTGTTCCTTAGGCATTTCAGCCTCCACCTCTGCTAAGGGTCCACTGAGCTGCGGTCTCAGCTCTACCATGTACTGGGGTGGAGGGATGCTGTATCCAAGGCAGGCCCTTTCAAAATTTTCTAAGAAGGCCTCAGTATCATCGCCTGCCTTGTAGGTGGGGAATTTCCTGGGATGGGAAGTGGTACCTGGAGAGGAGTTGCTAGGATGGTCTGATGCATCCTGCTTAGCCCTTGCTGCTTCCAGTTCATGCTTCCTTTCTTTTTCTCTCGCCTCCTCTTTGGCTTTTTCCAGCTCCATCTCTTTTTCTTTCAGCTCCATCTTTCTCTTGTGGGCCTCCTCTTTGGCTTTTTCTTCTCTGTCTCTCAGCTCTATCTCTTTTTCTTTCAGCTCCATAGCTCTCTTGTGGGCCTCCTCTTTAGCTTTTTCTTCTTTGGTAGTCATTTTCCTGTTTTCTTGTGCTGGGTCACACCTCTCTGCAGTTGACTGAAACTGGGATGTACTTAGCTCTGGCTGCTGCTGAGTTAACAGAGACTTCCTAACTAGCTACTTCCGAGGATGTAAAAAGAAAAAAAAACAATTCAACTTGTAAATTACCTTTACCAGTCAGTCAAAGTTTGCTCCCTTTGAACCCTTCTCTTAACAAAGGACCTCGTTAAAAAAAACTTAACACCTCTGCCTTCAGGCAAGGAGAGATAAGATATGCATTTACCTTCAGCTCTGCTCTCCAAGCAGCTAGAAGGAAAAAAAAATCTCTTACTGGCTTTTGGGTTTAAAATGTATCCCACCGCTATGCCACCATGTCAAGGCTGTATCCCCACTTTGAACTTTAGGATACAAATGTAGGGGCCTGCATGAAAACCTCTAAGCTTAACTACCAGCTCAGCTTTGGTCCCGCTGCCACCATCTCAAGAATCCCCTCCCTGGGAAGCCTTGAGAACCCTTTCACCAATTCCCTGGTGAACACAGATCCAAACCCCCTTGGATCTTAAAACAAGGAGAAATTAACCGTCCCCCCTCCTTCCTCCCACCAACTCCTGGTGAATACAGATCCAAACCCCCTTGGATCTTAACACAAGGAGAAATCAATCTGGTTCTTAAAAAAGAAGGCTTTTAATTAAAGAAAAAGGTAAAAATCATCTCTGTAAAATCAGTATGGAAAATACTTTACAGGGTAATCAAACTTAAAGAGCTCAGAGGACCCCCCTCTGTCTTAGGTTCAAAGTACAGCAAAACAAAGATAAACACTCTAGTAAAAGGTACATTTACAAGTTGAGAAAACAAAGTAAATCTAAGACGCCTTGCCTGTCTTTTTACTTACAAGTTTGAAATAGGAGAGACTTGTTTAGAAAGATGGGGAGAACCTGGATTGATGTCTGGTCCCTCTCAGTCCCAAGAGCGAACAACCCCTTAAACAAAGGACAATACACACAAAAGCCTTCCCCCCCCCAAGATTTGAAAGTATCTTGTTCCCTTATTGGTCCTTGGGGGTCAGGTGTCAGCCAGGTTACCCGAGCTTCTTAACCCTCTACAGGTAAAAGGATTTGGAGTCTCTGTACACAGAGAGCTGTTACCCTTCCCTTTATAGTTATGACACGCCCCCCAAATCACAGATAGTGTTGGACGTTCGGTTCCACACTGGCTGTGATTTCTTCCTGGAGTTCTAGGAGAAAACAGAGTTAATACGACACATGTACCTTTAGACATACTACTGATTATATAAAAACTAACAATATGTTTCATTCCAAGAACAATTGTTAACTAGTTAACTTTGGGAAACTTTCCCGGGAGAGTGCATCAGCCACTTTGTTAGAAGCTCCCGAAATGTGTTGTATTTCAAAATCAAAATCTTGGAGAGCTAAACTCCATCGAAGAAGTTTTTTGTTATTTCCCTTGGCGATATGAAGCCACTGTAGCGCAGCATGGTCTGTTTGTAGTTGGAAACGCCATCCCCAAACATATGGGCGTAGCTTTTCCAGCGCGTACACAATGGCGTAGCATTCCTTTTCGCTGATTGACCAGTGGCTTTCCCTCTCAGACAGTTTCTTGCTGAGAAACACGACAGGATGGAATTCTTGATCCGGTCCTTCCTGCATTAAAACTGCTCCCACGCCTCGCTCGGAAGCATCTGTGGTTACTAGGAACGGTTTGTCAAAGTCTGGGGCCCTTAGCACAGGGTCAGACATGAGTGTTGCCTTGAGCTGGTTAAAGGCCTTTTGACACTTATCAGTCCACTGAACTGCATTTGGCTGTTTCTTTCTGGTTAGGTCTGTCAGCGGGGCGGCGATTTGGCTGTAGTGTGGTACAAATCGCCTATAATATCCGGCCAAGCCTAAGAAGGATTGGACCTGTTTCTTTGACTTTGGAACCGGCCACTTTTGGATAGCATCCACTTTGGCCTGTAGGGGATTTATAGTTCCTTGACCCACCTGGTGCCCCAGGTACGTCACTCTGTTTTGGCCTATTTGACACTTTTTAGCCTTAACAGTTAGTCCTGCCTGTCGGATGCGCTCGAAGACTTTTTCCAGGTGCTCCAGGTGTTCTGTCCATGAATCAGAAAAAATGGCCACATCATCGAGGTAGGCAACTGCAGATTCTCCCAATCCCGCTAGGAGACCATCTACAAGTCTTTGGAAGGTGGCGGGTGCATTTCGCAACCCAAAAGGGAGTACATTGAATTCATACACCCCTGCCTGGGTGACGAAGGCGGACCTTTCCTTAGCGGGTTCATCTAGTGGTACTTGCCAGTACCCTTTGGTTAAGTCTAAAGTAGAGATGAATTGGGCATGTCCCAATTTTTCCAATAGCTCATCTGTGCGTGGCATTGGATAGTTGTCAGGACGAGTTACAGCATTTAGCTTACGGTAGTCCACGCAAAAGCGTATTTCCCCATCTGGTTTGGGAACTAGAACCACTGGAGATGCCCATGCACTGGTAGAGGGGCGGATTATACCCATCTGTAGCATGTCCTGGATCTCCCTTTGTATAGCAGTTTGGGCATGAGGTGACTCCCGGTAGGGTGGGGTTCTAATTGGGTGAGCATTACCTGTGTCAATGGAGTGGTATGCCCGTTCGGTCCGTCCTGGAGTGGCTGAGAAAATCGGTGCAAAGCTTGTGCACAGCTCCTTGATCTGCTGTCGCTGCAGACGTCCCAGGGTCGTGGAGAGGTTCACCTCTTCCACGCCACCATTCCTTTTTCCTTCATAGTAGACACCTGCAGGCCACTCCGCGTCATCTGTTTCCTGGGCTGTAAACTGGCAAACGTTTAATTCTCTGGAATAAAAGGGCTTAAGAGAATTAACATGATATACCTTAGGCTTTAGGCTGGAGGTGGGGGAGGCTATGAGATAGTTAACAGCTCCTAGGCGCTCCTGGACCGTGAATGGTCCTTCCCACGACACTTCCATTTTATGGGCCTGGAGCGCCTTTAAGACCATGACTTGGTCTCCTACTTTGAAGGACCGTTCTCTGGAATGTTTATCATACCAGGCCTTTTGCTCTTCCTGAGCATCCTTTAGGTTTTCTTTAGCAAGGGCTAAAGAGTGTCGGAGGGTGTTTTGTAGGTTGCTTACAAAGTCTAGAATGTTAGTTCCTGGAGAAGGCGTAAACCCCTCCCATTGCTGCTTCACCAACTGTAATGGCCCCTTAACCTCGCGGCCATACACAAGTTCAAATGGTGAAAACCCTAAACTGGGATGTGGTACAGCCCTGTAGGCAAAAAGCAACTGCTGCAACACTATGTCCCAATCATTGGAGTGTTCATTTATGAATTTACGTATCATGGCCCCCAAAGTTCCATTAAACCTCTCCACCAGACCATTGGTTTGATGGTGATGAGGGGTGGCAACCAAGTGATTCACCCCGTGAGCTTCCCACAGGTTTTTCATGTTCCCTGCCAGGAAATTAGTTCCCGAATCTGTAAGGATGTCGGAGGGCCAACCTACCCTGGCAAAAATGTCTGCTAATGCCTGGCACACACTTTTAGCCTTGGTGTTGCTTAAGGGTACAGCTTCCGGCCATCGGGTAGCAAAATCCATGAAAGTCAGTACGTACTGCTTTCCTCTGGGTGTCTTCTTTGGGAAAGGACTCAGAATATCCACAGCTACTCTCTGAAATGGGACCTCAATTATGGGTAGTGGCTGGAGAGGGGCTTTAACCTGGTCTTGGGGCTTTCCCACTCGTTGGCACACCTCACAAGACCGGACATAATTAGCAACGTCCTTGCCCATTCCCTCCCAGTGGAAGGACTTCCCCAACCAGTCTTTGGTTCTGTTCACCCCAGAATGGCCACTGGGATGATCATGGGCTAAGCTCAAGAGCTTTACCCGATACTTAGTGGGAACTACCAACTGTTTTTGAGGATGCCAGTCTTCTTGGTGCCCACCAGAAAGAGTCTCCTTGTATAACAGTCCTTGTTCTACAACAAACCGGGATCGGATAGAAGAGCTGAGAGGCGGTGGGGTGCTCCGCGCCGCCGCCCAAGCTTTCTGAAGGCTGTCATCTGCTTCCTGCTCAGCCTGGAACTGTTCCCTTGATGCTGGAGACATCAGTTCCTCCTTGGACTGTGGACTGGGGCTTGGTCCCTCTGGAAGCGATGCAGGTGCTGGGGCTGTTTCCATTGACTGTGAACCGCTGTCCGCTGGTGCACTATGTGGTATTTCAGGCTCTGGCTGAGCCTCTTGGGTAGGGTTATCTGCTGCTTCCGCCAGTTCAGGCTCGCTGGTGCCCTCTGGCATTGGAGTTGTAGACGGGGTTGCAAGCGCTGGACTCAGTGCTGGCAATGGTTCTGGTGCTGGTTGCGTTGCCAGTTCCGGTTCTGGGACTGGCTTTGGCTGGGTCTCTGGGATTGGATCCACTACGACTGTTGCAGTCGTTGGCAGGGGATCCGGTTCCACCACCTGGGTTTGGGTCTCCGGTAACACAGACGGGGCCCTGGTGGACGGCTCAGGAACAGGGATGGGGGTGAAAGCTTGCTTAGCCTGGCTGCGGGTGACTATTCCCACCCTCCTGGCTAACTTCACATGGTTGGCCAAGTCTTCCCCCAGCAGCATGGGGATGGGATAATTGTCATAGACTGCAAAAGTCCACATTCCTGCCCAGCCCTTGTACTGGACATGCAACTGGGCTGTAGGCAAGGTTACAGACTGTGACACGAAGGGTTGAATTGTCCCTGTAGCCTCCGGGTTGATGAGTTTGGGGTCCACTAGGGATTGGTGGATAGTTGACACTTGTGCCCCTGTGTCCCTCCAAGCGATAACCTTCTTTCCGCCCACTCTCAAGGTTTCCCTTCGCTCCGAGGGTATGAGAGAGGCATCTGGGTCTGGGGATCTTTGGTATGACTGGGGTGTAATGAACTGTAATCGGTTGGGGTTCTTGGGGCAGTGAGCCTTTATATGCCCCAGTTCATTACATTTAAAACATTGCCCTGCTAAGGTATCACCGGGGCGATGTTGGTTGGTGGAGACTGGTGGGGTGGGGTGAGAAGGCGTCTGGGGTTTCCCTTGGGATGTGGGTGGGGCCTTGGGTTGTCCCCGGTGATAAGGTTTTGTTTCGGCTTGCCCCTTCTGATATTCGCTCCAACTGCTACTAATTTTTTTCTTTTCTGTCACCTCCACCCATTTGGCTCCAATCTCCCCCGCCTCGGTTACAGTTTTGGGATTCCTATCTAGGATGTACCTTTCTATTTCCTCAGGAACACCCTCTAAAAACTGCTCCATTTGCAATAGGAAGGGCAACTCTTCCGTAGATTTAACATTTGCTCCTGATATCCAGGCATCCCAATTTTTTCCAATGTGGTAGGCATGTCGGGTAAATGACACATCAGGTTTCCACCTTAGGGCTCTGAACCGCCGACGGGCATGCTCAGGTGTTAGCCCCATTCTGATTCTGGCCTTGTTTTTAAAAAGTTCATAACTGTTCATGTGTTCCTTAGGCATTTCAGCCTCCACCTCTGCTAAGGGTCCACTGAGCTGCGGTCTCAGCTCTACCATGTACTGGGGTGGAGGGATGCTGTATCCAAGGCAGGCCCTTTCAAAATTTTCTAAGAAGGCCTCAGTATCATCGCCTGCCTTGTAGGTGGGGAATTTCCTGGGATGGGAAGTGGTACCTGGAGAGGAGTTGCTAGGATGGTCTGATGCATCCTGCTTAGCCCTTGCTGCTTCCAGTTCATGCTTCCTTTCTTTTTCTCTCGCCTCCTCTTTGGCTTTTTCCAGCTCCATCTCTTTTTCTTTCAGCTCCATCTTTCTCTTGTGGGCCTCCTCTTTGGCTTTTTCTTCTCTGTCTCTCAGCTCTATCTCTTTTTCTTTCAGCTCCATAGCTCTCTTGTGGGCCTCCTCTTTAGCTTTTTCTTCTTTGGTAGTCATTTTCCTGTTTTCTTGTGCTGGGTCACACCTCTCTGCAGTTGACTGAAACTGGGATGTACTTAGCTCTGGCTGCTGCTGAGTTAACAGAGACTTCCTAACTAGCTACTTCCGAGGATGTAAAAAGAAAAAAAAACAATTCAACTTGTAAATTACCTTTACCAGTCAGTCAAAGTTTGCTCCCTTTGAACCCTTCTCTTAACAAAGGACCTCGTTAAAAAAAACTTAACACCTCTGCCTTCAGGCAAGGAGAGATAAGATATGCATTTACCTTCAGCTCTGCTCTCCAAGCAGCTAGAAGGAAAAAAAAATCTCTTACTGGCTTTTGGGTTTAAAATGTATCCCACCGCTATGCCACCATGTCAAGGCTGTATCCCCACTTTGAACTTTAGG
>NW_020691399.1:0-9284 GCF_002925995.2 Terrapene triunguis
TTAACTAAATCTCTGAAGGATGTGAATTTTTCACACCCCTGAGCCATATAGTTAGGTCAACACAAGTTTTAGGTGTAGACAAGGCCTAAACTATAACCAATCAATCACTGTTCTTCAACCCAGTCTCCAGTGAAATTCAAAGACTTACCTGGCAGAAATAAAATACAGATGAGAGAAGCCCTTTTTTAAACATTAAACTAATTTGATGAGTATAAAACAAAAAGCAAGCTAAATTATTTGTTACGGGGAGGGGATGGGGAATAGACAAAGAAAACATGAAAGGGGAGAAGGGAACAGTGACACCACTAACCACTCTTTCTTGCTGATGTGTGAGTGCAACAGAATGCCAGTTCTTAAATGTTCTATGAAATGAGGCCATGCCAAAAGTGAAATTTGCTATGGTCAAATCTGATGATTTACTCCTATGCTTGCACTAGTCTGAATTCTGGCAGCTCAGGCCCTGTTCCTGCAGTTGGATCTGCCTGGGGAAATCCTGAAGAATGCCATTGAAATCGATGGGGCTTTGCTGGGATCCACCTATACAGATCAGATTTCAGGAGCAGAGTCATAAAGATATACATATACAAGTTCTTTAAGTAAATTTCAGGTTATTTATTCCAATCATTATGATGTGGCAGTTCAAGATTTCTCTCAAAATTAACTTTCGACTATAAAGAACAACTGAATTACATTACCAACTGATTATAAAATGAATGGAAAACTGTGGAAGGGGAAGTGATCGTGTGTGTGTGTGTGTACGTGCACAACATATATACAAAAGAATTATAGTCACACAAATGCATGTGTAACCTGAAGACAGAATATTAATGGAAAAGTATCATTCACTAATAGAACTAGGAAAGACCTTGAATGCTAATAAAGATATGAGTGAGGCTTTCTAGCATTCAGAGACTATTTCGGGTATTGAGAATTCAGAGCAGGTGTAACAGTAACAAAACAAATTACTGCAGAGAAAAAAAAAATCACCATTTTCTCTCTTAATCCTTTGAATGGCTTGCTGTATTCACTTCAATGTTTGAAAAACAAAGGAAGGGACCTTGTATCTTATTTGTGTAAACTGGGATGTTATAATTTTGACAATATATGTTATGCCTTTAAAATGGCATTCCATGGAGCACAGTATTCAAATGCTAAGGGCAGCACAGGTATCAAAAGTAGGACCACCTCAGAAATGTTGCATGTTCATTGAACATTAACCTTTTAAGCATTCCCTAAGGCCTGGTCTACACTAGGCTTTTATGTCGAATTTAGCGCCGTTATATCGAATTAACCCTGCACCCGTCCACACCAGGAAGCCATTTAGTTCGACATAGAGCTCTCTTTAAATCGATTTCTGTAATCCTCCCCAACGAGAGGAGTAGCGCTAAATTCGAAATGGCCATATCGAAATAGGCTAGGTGTAGATGGAAATCGACGCTAATAGCTCCGGGAGCTATCCCACAGTGCACCACTCTGTTGACGCTCTGGACAGCAGTCCGAGCTCGGATGCTCTGACCAGCCACACCCCCGGGAAAATTTGAATTCATTTTCATTTTCCTGTCTGGGCAGTTTGAATCTCAGTTCCTCTTTGGACATCGAGGTGAGCTCAGGAGCAGTGGCAACGATGCAGAGCTCTCCAGCAGAGATGGCCGTGCAATCTAATAGAAAGAGGGCCCCAGCATGGACTGATCGGGAAGTCTTGGATCTCATCGCAGTGTGGGGCGATGAGTCCGTGCTTGCCGAGCTGCGCTCCAAAAGAAGGAATGCTAAGATCTACGAGAAGATCTCCAAAGCCATGGCAGAGAGAGGCTACAGCCGGGATGCAACGCAGTGCCGCGTGAAAATCAAGGAGCTGAGACAAGGCTACCAAAAAACCAAAGAGGCTAACGGACGATCCGGATCCCAGCCCCACACATCCCGTTTCTACGAGGCACTGCATTCCATCCTAGGTGCGGCCGCCACCACTACCCCACCCCTGACCGTGGACTCTGAGGATGGGATATTGTCCGCGGCCGGTTCCTCAGCGGACGGGGAAGAGGAGGAAGGAGATGAGGAGGACGAGGCAGTCGACAGCGCTGGCACCGCTGATTTCCCCGACAGCCAGGAGCTCTTCATCACCCTTACCGAGATCCCGTACCAACCGTCCCCATCCCTTACCCCGGACACAGAATCAGGGGAAGGATCAAGCAGTAAGTGCTGTAAACATGTAAACATTTATTTAAAACAGAACGGTAATATTTATACTATTAACAAGGTATATTTATAAAAGTGCTGTAAACTAGTAAAAAAATAATCAGGTACAAAACAGCAATATTTACAAAGGTAACAAATGGGTTTTCATGATTTCTCTGTCTTAGGCTCTTCTCAATTTAGTCCCAAGTATTTTAAAAAATTTTCACAATGTCCGTTACTACATGATTCCGAGGCCCAAGACGCTCCACTCCATAGTCCCAGTGCACCTAGGCGAAAATCCGGTCAATGTGGCCGGGGATTGACGAGAAATCCTCGTAGGAGAACTCCTCGTAGGTCTCGTGGAGGTAGATCTCCAGCCTGTTGATGAGGTTCCGGGGTAGGGCGATCTTAGTGGGCCCTCCGTGGTAGCAGACATGTCCCCTCCACGCCACAATCAAGTACTCGGGGATCATGGCCCGACATAGCATGGCGGCATACGGCCCCGGTTTCTGCATGCTTTCCCGCAGCATGCGTTCTTTCTGGGTGTCCGGGATCCTCAGGAGGGTGATGTCGCTCATGACGCCCTGCTTTGAATTAGGGAGGGGAATGTTAGTATTGGGACTGCTTTACAGCCACGCGGTGGAGGGAGAGGGGCAGCATACAGGGATCTTTCCCTGGGACAGCCGCGAGGGGGTGGGACAGGGGCAGAGTTGATGCTGTCCTGATTGCTGGCAGCAGAGACTGGCATTGCTTTCAATGTGAAAGGAGGCCAGTGCTACTGCTGGAGTTTTAAGCAGCCACAAGTCTACGGCTTACCATTATTGTCCGCTCCAGAAGTTCAGGTCTCCAGCCACAGTTCCTTGCTCACTCCAAGACCACCGCAAGTCCACAGGCACTGAAGGCGACGGCCGAAAATTCGACCTTGTCCTGAGTGCGCATGTGAGAGGTGCAGTGCATGGTCTTGTTCACAGAGAAAGACTAGGTTCTTTGTATACAATTTCATTTATCTGTCTCAGGAATTCACTCCCTTTTTAAAATTCACACAGACACATCTGCGACTGTCTCCCAACCCAGCCTGTCAGCACACTCCCAGAGGCTAGCGCAGATTAGGCGGAGGAAGAAGAAGACGCGTGAAGACATGTTCTCAGAACTAATGGGATGCTCCCGAGCCCAGGCAGCCCAGCAGACACAGTGGAGGGAGAACTTGTCACAAATGCACCGAGCAGTCATGGAACGGGAGGAGAGGTGGCGTCAGGAGGACCAACAGGCTACTGAAAAGCTGCTTGGACTAATGAGGGAGCAAACGGACACGCTCCGGCGCCTTGTGGATGTTCTGCAAGACCGGAGGCAGGAGGACAGAGCCCCGCTGCAGTCTATCTGTAACCGCCCTCACCCGCCACCAAGTCCCACACCACCCTCACCTAAAGTCCAAAGAAGGAGGGGCGGCAAGGGACGTTAAAACTTTCAGTCAACCCCTGCAGACTGCTCTAGCACTAGAAGGCTGACATTCCCCAAAATTTCATAAGTCCTTTCCTACCCACCTCACACAAGCCCCCGTCCAAGTTTCACCCCCCACGTTTCATGTCTGGTTCGCAATAAAATGTTTGTTTCTGTTCATTGCTGTTTCAGTCAGGTTCTTTTGAGGGAGAGTCTGTCTGGAGGGGGGAAGGGGCTTGGTAATTGGACAGGACAGTGACCTTTAGCAGGGTACAGAGGCGGTGTCAGGTCCAGCATCAGGACACATACACAGTGCAGTCACTGGTTACCCTGGTCAGTCTGGGAGGTGTTTTTCATGTTCTGGGGAGGGGGGGGTTGCTCTGTGACTTTGTGGCGGGGGAGGGCAGTTACAGATCTTATGCAGCGGTCCTTATCCTGGCTCACTGATCCACGCAGCAGGGGATCTGTAACCCTACCCCCCCTGCCAGAAAGTCACATAGCCGACACATACACACAGTCCCCCCCAGGAGTGCTGGCAGGCTCCATTGAAATAACCAGTCCACCAGTGCGGAGCCTGTCATTCCGGGAGTTTAGAAGCATAGACTCATAGACTCATAGACTCATAGACTTTAAGGTCAGAAGGGACCAATATGGTCATCTAGTCTGACCCCCCGCATGATGCAGGCCACAAAAGCTGACCCCCCCGCTTTCCCTTAGCTCTGCTGTTGAAGTCTCCAGATCGTGATCTAAAGACTTCAAGTTGCAGAGAATCTTCCAGCTTGCGACCCCTGCCCTATGCTGCGGAGGAAGGCGAAAAACCTCCAGGGCCACTGCCAATCTACCCTGGAGGAAAATTCCTTCCCGACCCCAAATATGGCGATCAGCAGAACCCCGAGCATACAGGCAAGATTCTCTAGCCAGACCCTCATTTTACCAGCGATGGCCGTTATTGCCTAATTGATTAGAATCACGTAATCCCATCAAACCATTCCCTCCATAAACTTATCTAGCCTAATCTTGAAGCCAGAGAGGTCTTTCGCCCCCACCGTTTCCCTCGGAAGGCTGTTCCAAAATTTCACCCCTCTGACGGTTAGAAACCTTCGTCTAATTTCAAGCCTAAATTTCCCCACGGCCAGTTTATATCCATTCGTTCTCGTGTCCACATTAGCACTGAGCTGAAATAATTCCTCTCCCTCCCTGGTATTTATCCCTTTGATATATTTAAAGAGAGCAATCATATCCCCCCTCAGCCTTCTTTTGGTTAGGCTAAACAAACCAAGCTCCTCGAGTCTCCTTTCATAGGAAAGGTTTTCCATTCCTCGGATCATCCTAGTTGCCCTTCTCTGTACCCGTTCCAGTTTCAGTTCATCCCTTTTAAACATAGGAGACCAGAACTGCACACGGTACTCCAAGTGAGGTCTCACCAGCGCCTTGTATAACGGAAGCAGCACCTCCCTGTCCCTACTAGAAATACCTCGCCTTATGCATCCCAAGATCGCATTAGCTTTTTTCACAGCCACGTCGCATTGCCGACTCATAGTCATCCTACGATCAACCAGGACTCCGAGGTCCTTCTCCTCCTCAGTCACTTCTAACCTATGCGTCCCTAGCTTATAACTGAAATTCTTATTAGTCATCCCTAAATGCATCACCTTACACTTCTCACTATTAAATCTCATCCTATTACTAATACTCCAATTTACAAGATCATCCAAGTCTCCCTGCAGAATATCCCGATCCTTCTCCGAGTTGGCAATGCCTCCCAACTTTGTGTCATCCGCAAACTTTATCAGCCCACTCCTACATTTGGTTCCGAGGTCAGTAACGAATAGATTAAATAAAATCGGACCCAGAACCGAACCTTGAGGAACCCCACTGGTGACCTCCCTCCAATCTGACAGTTCACCTTTCAGTACTACCCGCTGCAGTCTCCCCTTTAACCAGTTCCTTATCCACCTCTGGATTTTCCTATCGATCCCCATCTTATCTAATTTGCATCAGAACACTAAACCCGCCCCCCGCCACAGTCTGCGTCCCCGGTTTAAAATATTCCCGCGAAAACAGCAATACAGACAACGGTGTTCATTAACAAAATAGAAATGATTTTATTTTTTGGGAAGGGGAAGGGGGTGAAGGGGGTATGTAACTGGAGAGGATAGTCCAAATGAACTGGGTAAAGAAACGGGGGCAGGTTCAGCTTTTCTGTCCACAAACTGAAAAGTCACTGGTTGCCCTGCTCACTCAGGAACCTAGCTTTCAAAGCCTCCCGGATGCACAGGGCGTCCCGCTGGGATCTTCTAATGGCCCGGCTGTCTGGCTGGACGTAATCAGCAGCCAGGCTATTTGCCTCTAGCTCCCACCCCGCCATAAAGGTCTCCCCCCTTGCTCTCACACAGATTGTGGAGCACACAGCAAGCTGCAATAACGATGGGGATATTGGTTTCACTGAGATCACAGCGAGTGAGTAAGCTTCTCCATCTCCCTTTGAGACGGCCAAAAGCACACTCCACCACCATTCTGCACTTGCTCAGCCGGTAGTTGAAGAGTTCTTTTTCTGTGTCCAGGGCGCCAGTATAGGGCTTCATGAGCCAGGGCATTAGCGGGTAGGCTGGGTCCCCGAGGATGACTGTAGGCATCTCCACATCCCCAAGAGTTATTTTGTGGTCTGGGAAGTAAATACCTTCCTGCAGCCGTCTAAACAGACCAGAGTTCCTGAACACGCGAGCGTCATGAACCTTGCCCGGCCATCCGACGTTGATGTTTGTAAACCGTCCCCGATGGTCCACCAGTGCTTGCAGCACCATTGAAAAGTAGCCCTTTCTATTGATGTACTGGCTGGCCTGGTGGTCCGGTCCCAGGATAGGGATGTGAGTCCCATCGATAGCCCCACCGCAGTTTGGGAATCCCATCGCGGCAAAGCCATCTATGATGACCTGCGCGTTTCCCAGGGTCACTACCTTTGGGAGCAGTACCTTCACGATTGCCTTGGCTACTTGCATGACAACAACCCCCACGGTAGATTTGCCCACACCAAAGTGGTTCGCAACGGACCGGTAGCTGTCCGGCGTTGCAAGCTTCCAGAGGGCTATGGCCACTCGCTTCTCAACTGTGAGGGCTGCTCTCATCCTGGTATTCTGGCGCTTCAGGGCAGGGGACAGCAACTCACAAAGTTCAAGGAAAGGCCCCTTCCGCATGCGAAAGTTTCGCAGCCACTGGGATTCATCCCAGACATGAAGCACTATACGGTCCCACCAGTCCGTGCTTGTTTCCCGGGCCCAGAATCGCCGTTCCACGATATCCACATGACCCATTGCCACCGTGATGTCCTGGGCGCTGGGGCTCGTGGTTTCTGACAGCTCTGTGCTACTCTCCGACTTCAGGCCATCACGGCGGTGTCGTAGCCTCCTCGCCTGATTACTCTGCATCTGCCTCAGGGAAAGGTGTATGATAAGCTGCGAGGTGTTGAGAACGGCCACAACTGCAGCGATGGTCGCAGCGTGATCCATGATCGCAGTGCTGTGGCGTCCGCGCTGTCACTGATCAAAAAAGTGCGCGAACTGATTTCCCGCCGGCGCTTTCATGGAGGGAGGGAGGGAGGGAGGGCGTTAGTGACGGACGGATGACGACAAATTTTTTTTACCCAGAAGGCATTGGCGACTCGACCCAGAATTCCGATGGGCAGCGGGGACTGCGGGAACTGTGGGATAGCTGCCCACAGTGCACCGCTTCCAATATCGACGCTCGCCCCGTTAGTGTGGACTCACAAAGTCGAATTACTGTCCTTAGTGTGTCCTTAGTGTGGACACACACGTTCGACTTTGCAATATCGATTCCACATATTCGATTTAAGTAAAATCGAATTACCCTCGTAGTGTAGACATACCCTAAGTGTATAAGTTAAGCAAAGCAGCACCAGCTTGTGACGTGGTAGTATGTCTCCACATTCCATTGAAATAAATGATGTTGTAACAAAACCATGCCTTGCCTGACTGTACTGCACTGAACATCCCAAATGTCACTGCACTGTGCGTCCCAGATTCCATATGGTAGGTATCCAGAGATGTCATTTATTTAGCCCTTGGGCAGGGGTGAAAGTAACTTAAAGGACTTACCGGTACGCCGCAGTCCTGAGGGGGGCATAGCCTCAACCGGAAGAGGTGTGGCCTCAACCGGAAGAGGTGGGGCCTTTCAATATTTAAAGGCCCTGGGATTCCGGCTGTGGCTGGGAGCCCCAGGGCCTTTAAATGACCCCGGAGCTACCAGCTGCAGAGGTGGCTGGGAGCCCCGGGGCTCAGGGACGAATTAAAGGGCCCGGGACTCCGGCAGCTGTGGTGAGCCCTGGGCCCTTTAAATCCCCTCCAGAGAAGCCAGTCCAGTCCGGCCGCACCGTACCGGCTTACTTTCACCTCTGCCCTTGGGCTTCTTTTCATCTAAGTATCGTGCAGTATATCAATCATGAGATTTCTAGGGCACTTTGTGAGGATGTTGAGCTGTTCACAGTTGTTCAATTTGTAACTCTGTCTGGGTGTACTAGCTTTTTTTATTTGTTCTAACATGATATTGGTTTTCAGTGCATACAAAGTAAAATATTTGAATACAGATGATACTTGTCAAACAAATCAGTTAGGGGCCAGTAGCTGAGAAGGGTGCTGGGATTATGCACAGAGAGAATCAATCAACCCCTTCTACTCTGCCAAATGCAGCTCCAAACCCTTGAGGCTGCAATAGGCCCCGCTTGCCTGCAGGGACATCCCTTCCACAGGGGAGATTGGAGAAATCCTCCAGGTAGCTCTACCCCACCCCACCCTTGCACATAGCTCCCACTGCCTTTTTCCACATAGGCACAGAAGCAATTTCAGTGGGAGCTGAGTTCTGTGCATCTTCTCCGGCACAGGGGGAACTGTACTGGTTAGTGTACCAGGGCTCCCTCTCTAGCCACAAAGGTGGAGGCAGACTTTGCCTTTTTTAGCAGATAGAGTAAATAGAAATTAGAAATATATTTTATTACAGTATATACCAAAGGGAAAGAAAATCTAGCTAATACCCCTATAAAGGTCAAGGTAAGCGCCCCATATTTTATTTAAAACATTTACATTACCCATCACTTAAAAGGAAAAATCATTTCATCCTTGTGCATGGGGATCATTATTATTTATTTTTAAAGATTGGCTAGTTATTGAAATTTGATCTGAACAGGATCGCACTGGGTTAGTTTGAGGTACTCAAGAGTTTGGATCTAGGCTCAGATTTTAGTTGCATAGTCCATGGAACCTCACACCCAAATATATGACATGGTGATGTTTTTGAGGCCTGCCCAGGACTACCTGCCAGTGCTTTATAGCACAAGTGGCAGAATAGGGCCAGCTGAATGAGGAGGTGCAGACAGCATCTTCCTTCTCTGGAACTGGGCAGACTTATTCTCATCCAGACTCTTTTCCATGGCTGGCATGGGTTTGCAGAGTATGTGGTGCTCTGAGTTACTTTGGAAATATATTGTCACAGATCAGAGTTTACCAAAGGAGAACCCAGGAGATTTGGATTTAGCTTATTGGATACCAACCCATCCATTTCAGATGGGTTCAGATATCTTAATTTGTCTAATTGTTTATTCAGCCTTAGAAATTAGTCGCATTTTGTCTGTCCCAATTTAAAATGTCTGTCCTGCAATTCAAAAG
>NW_020691400.1:0-413 GCF_002925995.2 Terrapene triunguis
AAGGCTAGGTCCCGGGCCTGCTGGATCGGGCCTCAGGCTCTGAACTCGCTGGGGCAGGAAGCAAGTGGTCTCTGGGTATCTTGTACAGCGCCGCAACTAGGGCGGGGCGAGCGGGGCAGCCGCCCAGCCTCAGAGCCGCCGGGGACGCACAAATGGGGCGGTGCAGGATCGGGCCCAGTGGCATCAGCCCCCCTCCCGCAGGATCGGGCCCAGCAGCGTCCGGCCGCAGCCCAGGGCGCTCGTGCCCCCCCCGCAGCGTTGCGGGCCCAGTGTCCCGGGCGGAGCAGGCTCAGCCGGCGCTAGGACCGCAGCGGCAGAGCTCTGAGTGCCCCGGCTGGTGGGCTGGGCGGAAGGCGGAAGGGCCGCGCGCCGGAGGTAGGTAGGAAGTTGCTGCACCAAGTGCCTGGGAGGTG